>NC_080023.1:22057272-22360303 GCF_030020395.1 Manis pentadactyla
ACTGACCCAGAAAGAAACAGAAAATCTAAACAGACCAATTACCAGCAACAAAATTGAAGTGGTAATCAAAAAACTACCAAAGAACAAAACCCCCAGGCCAGATGGATTCACCGTGGAATTTTATCAGACATACAGGGAAGACATAATACCCATTCTCCTTAAAGTTTTCCAAAAAATAGAAGAGGAGGGAATACTCCCAAACTCATTCTATGAAGCTAATATCACCCTAATACCAAAACCAGGCAAAGACCCCACCAGAAAAGAAAACTACAGACAAATATCCCTGATGAACGTAGATGCAAAAATACTCAACAAAATGTTAGCAAACTGAATTCAAAAATACATTAAAAGGATCATACACCATGACCAAGTGGGATTCATCTCAGGGATGCAAGGATGGTACAACATTCGAAAGTCCATCAACATCATCCACCACATCAACAAAAAGAAAGACAAAAACCACATGACCATCTTCATAGATGCTGAAAAAGCACTTGACAAAGTTAAAACACCCATTCATGATAAAAACTCCCAGCAAAATGGGAATAGAGGGCAAGTACTTTAACATAATAAAGGCCATTTATGATAAACCCACAGACAACATTATACTGAACAGCGAGAAGCTGAAAGCATTTCCTCTGAGATCGGGAACTAGACAGGGATGCGCACTCTCCCCACTGTTATATAACATAGTACTGGAGGTCCTAGCCATGGCAATCAGACAAAACAAAAAAATACAAGGAATCCAGATTGGTAAAGAAGAAGTTAAACTATCACGATTTGCAGATGACATGATACTGTACATAAAAATCCCTAAAGACTCCACCCCAAAACTACTAGAACTGATATCGGAATACAGCAAAGTTGCAGAATACAAAATTAACACACAGAAATCTGTGGCTTTCCTATACACTAACAATGAACCAACAGAAAGAGAAATCAGGAAAACAGCTCCATTCACAACTGCATCAAAAAAAATAAAATACCTAGGAATAAACCTAACCAAAGAAGTGAAAGACTTATACTCTGAAAACTACAAGTCACTCTTAAGAGAAATTAAAGGAGACACTAACAGATGGAAACGCATCCCATGCTCGTGGATAGGAAGAATTAATATCGTCAAAATGGCCATCCTGCCCAAAGCAATATACAGATTTGATGCAATCCCTATGAGACTACCAGCAAAATTCTTCAATGAACTGGAACAAATAATTCAAAAATTCATATGGAACCACCAAAGACCCCGAATAGCCAAAGCAATCCTGAGAAAGAAGAATAAAGTAGGGGGAATCTCACTCCCCAACTTCAAGCTCTACTATAAAGCCATAGTAATCAAGAGAATTTGGTACTGGCACAAGAACAGAGCCACAGACCAATGGAACAGACTAGACAATCCAGACATTAACCCAGACATATATGGTCAATTAATATTTGATAAAGGAGCCATGGACATACAATGGGGAAATGACAGTCTCTTCAACAGATGGTGCTGGCAAAACTGGACAGCTACATGTAGGAGAATGAAACTGGACCATTGTCTAACCCCATATACAAAAGTAAACTCAAAATGGATCAAAGACCTGAATGTAAGCCATGAAACCATTAAACTCCTGGAAAAAAAATAGGCTAAAACCTCTTAGACATAAACATGAGTGACCTCTTCTTGAACATATCTCCCTGGGCAAGGAAAACAACAGCAAAAAGGAACAAGTGGGACTATATTAAGCTGAAAAGCTTATGTACAGCAAAAGACACCATCAATGGAACAAAAAGGAACCCTACAGTATGGGAGAATATATTTGAGAATGACAGATCCGATAAAGGCTTGACGTCCAGAATATATAAAGAGCTCACATGCCTCAACAAACAAAAAACAAATGACCCAATTAAAAAATGGGCAAAGGAACTGAACAGACGGTTCTCCAAGAAAGAAATACAGATGGCCAACAGACACATGAAAAGATGCTCCACATCGCTAATTATCAGAGAAATGCAAATTAAAACTACAATGAGGTATCACCTCACACCAGTAAGGATGGCTGCCATCCAAAAGACAAACAACAACAAATGTTGGCGAGGCTGTGGAGAAAGGGGAACCCTCCTACACTGCTGGTGGGAATGTAAATTAGTTCAACCATTGTGGAAAGCAGTATGGAGGTACATCAAAATGCTCAAAACAGACTTACCATTTGACCCAGGAATTGCACTCCTAGGAATTTACCCTAAGAATGCAGCAATCAAGTATGAGAAAGATCAGTGCACCCCTATGTTTATCGCAGCACTATTTACAATAGCCAAGAATTGGAAGCAACCTAAATGTCCATCGATAGATGAATGGATAAAGAAGATGTGGTATATATACACAATGGAATACTACTCAGCCATAAGAAAAGGGCAAATCCTACCATTTGCAGCAACATGGATGCAGCTGGAGGGTATTATGCTCAGTGAAACAAGCCAAGCGGAGAAAGAGAAATACCAAATGATTTCACTCATCTGTGGAATATAAGAACAAAGGAAAAACTGAAGGAACAAAACAGCAGCAGAATCACAGAACTCAAGAATGGACTAACAGGTACCAAAGGGAAAGGGACTGGGGAGGATGGGTAGGTAGGGAGGGATAAGGGGGGGAGAAGAAGAGGGGTATTAAGATTAGCATCCATAGGGGGGTAGGAGAAAAGGGAGGGCTGTACAACACAGAGAAGGCAAGCAGTGATTCTACAACATTTTGCTATGCTGATGGACAGTGACTGTAAAGGGCTTTATAGGGGGGAACTGGTATAGGGGTGAGCCTAGTAAACGTAATATTTGTCATGTAAGTGTAGATTAATGATAACAAAAACAAACAAACAAAAAAAAAACAGCTGTTCCTGTGTGGTGACCTCCAATGAGTTCTACACAAGGGTATAAAGGGCATATAAAAGTGTAGGCAAAGGGTCTGTTTGTGTTTATACAGAAGATCAAAGCATAATTGGGCTACCCTGAAAATGAACTGAGATACGATATGAAAAAGAACTTCCAACATCAGCACTCTCGGGAAGACTCATGCCAGAGGATGATCAGCAAAAAACCCCAACAAAGATCCACGCACTGCCACAGCTGTAGATGCACTCATCCCACCAGTTCCTGGACTTGCCATGGGAATGAAGAAGGACATATCTAAGCTGGTCTGTGCATACAGTAAAACAACAAATTTGACTGGATCTATACTGTTGGAACTCAATCAAGAATTAGGAGAAGTGCAAATTGTAGCGCTCCAAAATCTTACAACTACAGACTATTTACTGTTAAAAGAACATAAGGGATGTGAACATTCCCCAGGAATGGGTTGTTTTAATTTGTCTGATTTCTCTCAGACTGTTCAAGTTCAGTTGGACAATATCCACCATATCATAGATAAGTTTTCACAAATGCCTAAGGTGCCTAACTGGTTTTCTTGGTTTCACTGGAGATGGCTGGTAATTACAGGTATGCTTTGGTTATGTAACTATACTCCTATTATGTTAATGTGTGCGTGCAATTTAAGTAGTAGCTTAAAACCTATACATGCTGAAGTTACTCTACAAGAAGATATGTCAAAGAAATAATCAATCTTCCCATGTTTTCTTCCGCCTGCTACTTCTATAGCTTTTCTTCTTCCTTCCTAATTACAACCCTTAAATAGAATTCATGCCTCATATCAAATTTACCGACTATCATAATTCTTCCAAGTGGTAAAGATACCTCAAGACAAATGCTGGGCATAGAAGCTACAAGGCATAAATATGCAAAGAAATAAAAAGCTAACCATTTCAATCAGTAAGACTTCTCTCTCACTTACCAACTTTACATCTCCCTGTATGGCCCCGGAAGATGACTGGTTAGCCAGAGACGGGTAAGATTCCTCAAGGGAGGAACAACCTAAGACAGCCACAGTCGCAGGGGGGCCATCAGGTGAGAAATTGGGGGTCAACAGAGGTGCGGCTTAGAACCTCACCCCTCTGTTCTGAGAGAAATCTTCTGCATACGTGGATGTTTTATTGCCCTTGTCTAGCTTGGATTAACACATAGTCTACAGGCACACACCTGATCATCTACATTTGCTCTCTTACAACACTAAACTATGTTTTCTACCTTTATCTTGTATCTACCTACCACTTCAGCATTTTATTAAAAATAATAATAATAAAGAGAGAAATGTGGTATCCACATAAAATCAAGTATAAACGAATATTCATATTTGAACTGACTGTTTATAGTTCATAATGCATGAGCAAGACCGAATATTTCTGTGATGACTGCCCTTGTACTGTTCACCATGTAACTTATTCTCTATGTAAGAATTTGTTCTCCATGTAAGAACTTGTTCGTTATGCTTCAGAAGATTGGAGACTGACGAAAATTAGGCTTGGGGTGGATTAATGATTGTGCATTGAGCATTGACTTCCCTATACAGAATTTTATTGTTGTTAACAACCATTTGATCAATAAATATGAGAGATCCCCTCTCAAAAAAAAAAAAAGTACACACTTCCAGTTGTAAAATAAATAAGTAACCGGGATGTAATATATAGCATAAGGAATATAGTCAAAATATTGTAACAACTTTGTATGGTGATAGCTGGTAGCTAGAAATATCATGTATATAAATGTTGAATCACTGTGTTGTACACCTGAAACTGATGTAATATTGTGTGTCAACCACCCTTCAATAAAAAATAATTATCTACAAAAAAATATATATTATTCACCCATGAGAAAGAAGGAAATCATGCCATTTTCAGTGATATGAATGAAATGAGGTATTATGTTAAGTGAATATGTCAAACAGAGAAAGACAAATACTGTATGATCTCACTTATAAATGGAATTTAAAAAGAAAGTCAAACTCAGGGAAATAGTGAGTAGAATGGTGATTATTGGGGTTGGAGGTGGGGGAAATAGTGAGTAGAATGGTGATTATTGGGGTTGGAGGTGGGGGAAATAGTGAGTAGAATGGTGATTATTGGGGTTGGAGGTGGGGGAAATGAGGAGATGCTGTTCAAAAGAGTTCTGGGGATCTAATGTACGGCACGGTGACTACAGCTAACAATATCAGATTGCATACTAAAAGCTTGCTAAGACTGTAGATCTTAAGCATTCTTACCACACAAGAACACACATACATGAAAGGTAAGTGTGTGAGGTGTGAATGTGTTAGGATATGTTAATTAACTTGGTTGTGGTAATCATTTCATTAAGTGTATGTATATCAAATCATCACATTGTATACTTTAAGTATGTATAACTCATTTGTCAGTTATACCTGTATAAACTTGGGAAGAAAAGCCGACTTTTCTGTAAGTAAGACAGAATTCCTTCTGCCTGACTGTCTTCAAACTGGGGCATGGGCTTCTTCCTGCTTTTGAACTAGAACTGAAATATCAGCTTTTCCTGGGTCTTGAGGCTGTCAGTCTTTGGACATTATTGGTTTTTGGGTCTCTAGCTTGCTGACTCACCCTGCAGATATTGGGACTTGTTAATCTCTGTAATTGAGGGACTAATTCCTTATAATAAATCTATATCTGTATCTATCTATCATCTATCATCTTTCATCTATCTGTCTATCATCTATCTACTATCTGTCATCTATCTATCTATCTATCTATCTATCTATCTATCTATCTATCTATCATCTATCATCTATCTGTCTATCATCTTTTGTTTCTCTAGAGAATCATAATATAGTAAGACATATTGTGCAGGATATTAGTTACTGAATAAATAGATTTTATGCCTGGAAATGAGCAGGTCTTTCCTTCTTCTAGGCCTGTAGGGAGCACAAATGAACTTAATTGGCATTTGAGAGGTTTGGTCATTATGGTTACCCTCTGTGCATTGCGGACATCAAATTCCTTAGTACTCCCTTGCTTTCCAAGGTATGGAGGGCTTTCCAGACGGTTTTCCTCAATGTTGGCTCTCAGCTTTAAGTCTCTCCTTTCTGCCTTACCTTTTCTCCTGTTCTTGTAATTCTCCCAATGTTTTTCTCTGTTCTTTGTTACTTGGCGCTTTTAGTCTTATGTTAAGCTGGTGGGGGCCTTCTTGGTTGCTCTAATGAAATTTCAGTCCTGGGCAGTGTCCCTGGGTCTTGGGGGTGTGACCAGTGCTTCTGTCCCTTTCCCAGATGTGGTCCTGGACCATTTATCCCTCTCCCAGGGGTATTTTCTCTGCTCCTTTCCCTGTTGCACTGGGTTTTCACCAGAGTCCTCCAGAGACAGTAATTTTTGTCCTTCTCTTGGCAGCTTAAGGGACCCACTGGGGCCCTGGGGAGAAGAAACTGGGTCGGGTTTCATTCCTTTCCCATAGTGGCAGTTCTCTTACCTCTAACCTGTATAGTGAGGGATGCTTTTTCAGGTTTCTTGTTTAATATGTTTGTGAAACTAATTGAAGTCTAAACAATGCATAGAAAAAGGGAAGTGAAGAAATGGATTTAAAATAAAATCTTTATTTAAAATAAAACACTTTCAAGACACTTGCTTGGTCAGATAAGAAAGTTTATATCAGTTATCTATTGATGGGCAAAAAATCATCCCAAAACATAGTGCCTTTAAACAACAATTCTAATTTTCTCAGAGTTCTGTGGGCTGGCACTTTGAGCTGGGCTCAAATGGGATGGCTTCTCTTTGTTCAGTGGTTCAGGCTGGGCTTATTCATGTGTCAAGGGCATTAACTAGGATGTCAGATATTTGGAGCAGCTGAGCTTCTCTTCACACAAAATCTCTCATTCTCAAGAGTCAAGCTTGTTCAAAATATGACATCATCACAAAAGAAGTATTTTCAGTGGAATGCCCCTTGAGGTCTATGTTCAAAAATTGTTCAGTTTAATATCTGACATATTCTAGTAGTCAAAACAGGACATGAGGTCAGCCAGTATTCAAGGGGTAGAGGGGCAGACTTCTATCTTGATGGGAGGAAGGGCAGAGTCACATTGCAAAAGGGAAAGCATGTAGAAACAAGAGCAATTTATGGCTATTTACTAGGCTACCAACATGTAGACTGTATGTCCATGCCCACAAATTACACATATTCCCCATATGTGCTAAATATGCTCATGCCTATTTCAGGACCCAACAATTCTCATCTAATTTTGTGATTAAGCCCAATGTTCAAAGTCCATGACCACATGCTCTGTATCTCATCTGGAGGAAAAGAGACTCTGGCTGTATCTCTTTGTGTGCAGATCTATGAACAAAAATGCAAAGTCAACTGCTCCTCACACAGCACACAATGCAGACACACAGTGATTACAGTAATAATTTCTGTTTATAAAAAGAAGAAAAGGAAGGAGATAGTAGTCACTAAATCATAGAAATTCTGTAACCCAACAGGGCACAAGTTACCAGGTTCTGTAAGCCTGAGGGCAGCAGGTAGTCCCTGATTAAAGCCTATTCTTCTCCCTTGGAGTATCCCCTGGTCAGTAACCCCTGAGGCTCTTGGTTCTGTTCTCTGAGATGCCCTTCCTTTTATGTAAGAAATGGCCAGTATTTGCAGCTGAGTAGCTTTTTTGGCCTGCTTCTTAGCCATAGAAATTCAGAGACCCAGAGGATTCTTTTCATTTTTAACTGTCTCAGTCTCTTTTACTTCATATTTGTACTATTCCTCTATTCCTTTAAATAGTTGGTGGGTTTCCTGTGCATTATATTTTAAATCAACATCATTAGATAAAAGTCACAAAGTAGTTTTTTTTTGATGCAGTTCTCTCTCTACTTTGACATCTTGAGGGCCCTTAAGAAACACTTTTGTTTAGATGAGATCTACTATGTGCCACCTTTATCTTTCTAAGATATTAAAAAAGGGTCTTACACTCCATCCTCAATCTGATCTTTAGCCTGAGGATCTAACTTTTAGAACCTTTGTCTACTTTGAGACTAGAATTAAAAAGAGTTTTATTTTCCAACCCAGAACATCCTGGACTGTCTATATGTTATTAAAATTTAACCTGTGAATTAGAACAGTTCCTTCTTTATTCATTTCTCTGTTCTCACTATATGTAGCTAAGGGAAGCCAACTGATAATTTTAATATTCTGTTTGCCAAAGTCCTTAAGACAAATCCACAACTTCATTAGGTACATATTCTTTCTGTCAAGTTACCACACAGGTAATGGTTTGACAATTGTTTTTCTGTCCCGCAATAGAAGTCATCATTTTTCTAACCTGTTACAGTTTTCTCACCATTTTCATTTTTCTCATTAGCTTTCTTAATAGTTTCCTAGCTTCTTTTCCAGTGTTCATCTGCCAACTGACTCTAAAGCCAGAGTCACCCGTATTAGAGTTTTGTTACTGCAGCTTCCCACTTCTAGGTATGAATTGCTACATCAGTTAATTTTTGTTGCATAACAAATAGCCACAAAGCTTGGTGGCTTAAAACAGTAATCATTTATTTGCTCATAAATCTATGGATCAGAAATTCAGTCTGGACTCAGCTGAGAGAGCTCATTTCTGCTCCATGCTGTGCACCTGGGCCTACTCGTGTCAGCTGGGATGGCAGAGATGCCTGTAATGTTAAGAATGACTGAGCCTCCCTAACTGGAGGCTGGTTTGGGCTTTTTCTCATGTTGGCAGCATTCTATTAGTCAAAGCAATTTTCAGAGATGTCCAGAGTCAAGGGTCAGAGGGATAGGTTCTTCCTACTGTTGGGAGGGATGTCAAAATCTGATGGCCAAGTGGTGTACATGCAGGAATGAGAAACTTTTGTGGCCAAGATTTACAATCTACCAAAGATTGTTACCTAGAAGGGAGAAGAGTTCTAAAGGAATGACTTTTTTGTTTTTTGTTTGTTTGTTTGTTTTGATTTAAAGGGAGGACTTTTTTTAAGAATGGGAGAAATGTGAGTATTCCTAAAGATTCAGTCACAGGAACAAGAGTTAAGGAATATTAGAAGGTTGAGCCAATACAGTAGATAACTGTTGGAGCAAGATTCCAGAGTTAATGGAAAATGAGATCAGGCACAGGATTTATTGTCCTGAACTGAGCAGAGGAAGGATACTACTTCTGTGAGTCAGAAGGGAAGAAATAAAGATATGTGTGCATGCACCTAAATTTAGGTCTGTGTTGATAGTTGAAGTAATTCTCCCCTGAATGTCATTAATTTTCTTGAGGTAAATGGCAATATAATTTTCTGATAGTTAAGAAAATGATTACTTGAATATGATATATATTTAGAATAAACACTGGGGACAGTGAGAGATTTCATTGGTCAGGGAAGAATTAAAGGGCTATTGATTGATGTTGAGGGCCCAGGTGAGGGTGAAAAAACAATTGATAATAGCAATGAAGATCTGCTAAAGGAGAGTCATACAAGGACTAGCATGGTTAAGTTTTCATTTTTGAAGGGTGATACTGGCAACATTGTGGAAAATAAGCCACAGGGAGATCAGATCAGAAGCAGGAACTCCTGCATCTTAGTTTGGATGGCTATAACAAATTACCATAGACTGACTGGTTTATAAGAAACATGAATTTATTTCTGATAATTCTAGAGGCTGGAAGTCCGAGATCAGGATGCTAGCATGGATAGGTTCTGGTGAGAGCCCTCTTCCAGGCTGCGGACTGCCCACTTCTTGAATCCTTACATGGTGGAAAGAGGTGGAGAGAGCTCTCCGGGATCCTTTTTACAAAAGCACGAATACCATTCATGAGAGTCCTGCCTTCATGACGTCATCACCTCCCAAAGGGCCCACCTCCTAATACCATCACATTGGGGGTTAGATTTCCACACATGTATTTTGATGGGACACATTCAGTCCACTGCATCCTGTTATGAGGCTGTTCCAATTTTTACAGCTGCATAACCAATTTCCCTTAAAACAGTAGCTTAAAACAACCATGGTAAAACATTCCTAGATTCTTTGGGTCAGGAATACAGAAAGGGTACAACAGAGACAGTTTATTTATGTTCCATGATGTTGGGGCCTCAAGCTTTGAAAGCTGTTAGGTGCTGTGGATGCATTGATGGCAGGGGCTGAGATCACACAACAGCTTGTTCTCTCGTATGGCTTGTCTCTGGACTGGGAGGAATACAGGATTAGGATTGTCAGCTAGAGCACCTATTTATAGCCACTCCATATGGTTCCACTTCCTTGCATCATGGCTGCCTGAGGATAGTCTGACTTCTAATACGGTGGCTCAGGGCTCCAAGTAGGGTATGAGTGTTGTAGCAAACAGGTGGAAGCCGAGCATGGTTCAGCTTTGGGAGTCACACAGAAGTTACTTCCACAGCATTCTACTGCTTAGAAGCAAGTTTCAAATCATCCAGAGCTAAGAAAAGGGGAAAATAGTTTGTCCCTCTTGATGAGTATGCAGCAAGGTTCTAGAGGAGCACATGGGATGGGACGCCTTACAGCTATCCTGGGAAAATACAGTGCATCACAGAGGTTTTGCAGTCATCTGAATACAAAGAGCTGGAAGTCTGGAACTAAGGTAATGATAGCAGAGATGGAGAGACAGGCTTGGGTTTATAGCTACCCCGTCTATGTGATACACAGAACTGATTACATCTCCTAAATCTTCATCCTTACTGAGAATTTTGTGGGACACAGATGTACAGTCAAAGTGATTGCTAAAACTATACATCTTGATATGTTCATTGCTCTATTAGCCAAGTCTAAAAGTACTTTTATTTTCACTCACTGTGTGTAACATTATAAAGGCTTATAAAGAAAGAGAAGTTATGGTCCCTTCACTGGGAATATACTGAAGCTATTAATAGATATGGGGCTTAAGTACCCAGGGAAGAAAAGGTTACCTACAAACCCTTTTTAAAAAATGGAATGTAATTACAATGTTTTAGAATGTCATACATAAATCAGGATAAAGGTAAAGAAAATTTGAACACTTGAAGAGATAACTGACACTAGATTGGGAAATGCAAAATATTTGGGTGAAATGTACAGCTACATGGTGTAAAGCAAACCTCAGAGTTTTTTTAGGCATCCATCTTCTTTCATTTTGAGGTTATAAATAAAAGATTTTTTTTTTTAATACTCTTCACACATCCAGATGACCTGGCATGCCTTTGGTTATTTTTTCAAACTGATTAAATACATTTATTTAAAAATCTATTTTCTGTTTCCCTGGATCACCCTGATGAAAGGTAACATGCTGAGTGAGCCACACCTCTGGAGATTGGGAACCTTTAACTTCTTTCAGATGCTTTACCACTTGGGTCTTTGTTCATTTTGTGCCTCAGTTTTATCATCTGAAATAAAAGAATGAGCCAAAGGCCATCATAACTTGAAAGACCTTCATAAAAGTGCAATAATGCAAAATGTTTATACATTTATTCAAAAGACTTGCTAACTCAGGTGGAGTCAAAGGAGGTAGTGGTACTCACGATGGGAATTCGGGACCAGAGCTGAGATTTGGCAAATAAAAGGACTCATAAAAGCCAGGGGGGAGCGTTTACTCATAAATATTTACACAAGGGCCTCAAGTGGCTGCAAACCTCTAAATGTCAGATGCTTATGGCCATATTGGCTTTCATTTCTTTAACTCAAAATAATCAACTGTCCAAACTAATATCATCTCAAAGAGAAATTTGAAAATAAAATGAACAGAGCGGCAATTTCAAAATAAGGGACTGGGATAGCTGTTTAGTGTTTCATATTTATGGAAAGAATTGCCCTGTTCACTTAGCTTGCAAAGTCATGTTTCCAGGAGTTTTCAATTTTGGTCTCATTTTGTTTTCTGAAGAGATTTTGTTTTCAAAATTAGACATTTTAATGAAGATTATTTTGTGCCTTAATATGCTGATACAAGTCGGCTGCCAACTTTGGGTCTAAAAACTACTTTTCAGGGTAAAGTCATCTACAGGATTTTTTCTCATTCATCTTAAGACATAGTGTCTCAATTTTAACACTGAGAAAGTTATCTTTTTGCTTTTAATGATGAAAAAATGTACAAATATTGCTGTTTTATGAATAGACGAAGGGTCAGTTGAAATTAAAGTGTAGGGATAATGGAAAGATATTTACCTACTAGTTGAATGACCTGGGAAGTTTACTTAGTCTTCAGTTTCTCTGTAGCAAAATGGGGAGGATAAGACTTACTTATTTCACAACTTTTTGTTCGTGTTAATTGATACACTTTTATTCAATTGTCATTTATTGAACATTTTATATTCTGGGAATGGGCAGACAGAAAGAATGGAGCTACTGTGTTCCAGAAGCACTCTGTTTTGGGGCAAAATGGCTGATTTTTTTGCCACTTCAAATAACTGATAGTTGTAATATCATACATCAAAATCTTGTCATTACTCTTCAACATGAACACATTAACATATTCTATAGCTCGTCACCAGAGGTTTCTCCCATTGCCTTCAAAGAAACAAAATACATTTTTCTTCAATAAAGAGTTTTAGCTATAAGATAAGCTTAATATCACTTAATATTTGATTGTACCTATCTATATGCATGCATACATATATAAAATTTCTAAAGTAAAATACTTTATGTTTACTGTGTAAAAATAGATAAAGTAGACCCCATGTAAAAATGATTCAGGAAGCCTTGAAGGGGGCGCTGTCACTCACAGAACAATTTCTGCAACCTGCATAACCAGCAGAAAGAAGGAAGAAAAGAATTTTCTTGACAAGGGAGGACAACTTTTCATATAGGAATTTTTCTTCTCCTCGTTTTAAGAAAAAGAAGGAAGATCCCTCCTTGCCCAAGTGACAGCACACTTAATCACTGCTTGTAGCCCATGAGAAACCACTACAACCTGGACTCTTACTCACCAGTGAAATGTGTTTAAAACAATCCTACCCAGTTTCCTCCTAAAACCTGGTAAAGGCTAACCTTCCCTTTGCCTCTTCAGAAAGTTCGCCATAGTTTGCTTGTCCCAAACTCAATTCCTCTTCTATTCCTGAATAAACTATTTTTGCTAGTAAAATAATAGGCTACTTTTTGGGTGGAGGAGCTGAACAGACAATTCTCCAAAGAAGAAATTCAGATGGCCAACAGGCATATGAAAAGATGCTCCACATTGCTAATTATCAGGGAAATGCAAATTAAAACTACAGTGAGATACCACCTCACACCAGTAAGGATGGCCAACATTGAAAAGACTAGGAACAACCAATGCTGGCAAGGATGCAGAGAAAGGGGAACCCTTCTACACTGCTGGTGGGAATGTAAGCTAGTTCAACCATGGTGGAAAGCAGTATAGAGGTTCCTCAAAAAACTAAAAATAGAAATACCATTAGACCCAGAAATTCACCCAAAGAAAACAAGACCCCAGATTCAAAAAGACATATGCACCCCTGTTTATTGCAGCACTATTTACAATAGCCAAGATATGGAAGTAACCTAAGTGTCCATCAGTAGATGAATGGATAAAGAAGGGTGGTACATGTACACAATGGAATTCTATTCAGCCATAAGAAAGAAACAGATCCCACCATTTGCAACAACAAAGATGGAGCTGAAAGGTATTATGCTCAGTGAAATAAGTCAGGCAGAGAAAGACAAGTATAAAATGATTTCCTTTATTTGTGGAGCATAACAATGAAACAAGTATAACTCACAGACTCCAAGAAGGGACTAGGGGTTACCAAAAGTGAGGGGGTGAGGGAGGGTGGGTGGGGAGTGAGGGAGAAGGAGATTGAGAGGTATTATGATTAGCACACATGGTGTGCAGGGGATCATGAGAAGACAGTGTAGCACAGAGAAGACAAGTAGTGACTCTGTGGCATCTTACTACACTGGTTGACAGTGACTGCAGTGGGGAACAGGGGCACAGCTCGATAATATAGGTGAATGTAGTAACCACATTTTTTTTTATATGAAACCTTCATAAGAGTGTATATCAATGATACCTTAATAAAAAAATAATAATAGGCTATTTTCTTTTTAAGGTTGACAGTTTTTACATATATTAACGTATTAATATACTCATTCTTCCAAGTCAAGCAAAAACACACTTCATTTGTGATCCTTCATCGTTATGCCCTCTAGAGTTTATCACTTCCTTATCCCTGCAAATCTGAAATATGGCACTTTTTGCTTGGAACTTTACTTATCTGTCTCTCTGTCTGACTTCTCAGGGTTTCTTTGTTATCCTAGGATCTGAGAGGAGGAAGAGTTTCAAAAAGAAGGTAGTGAATTAGAATCAAATACTGCTTAGACATACAGTACAGTAAGGAGAGAGAATGCACCCTTGTGTGGCAAAATTGGAGAATCTGACATGTTGTCAAAGGAGCAGGGAGTATGAGAGATCGGTGGAGGGTGAGAAGCCTGAATGAAGCCAGGTAAAGAGAGCACTGGAGGTGAGGAATCAGGGAAGAAGTACAGACAAGTAGTCATGGAGTTTTTCTATTCAACTATTACTGACCATTCCAAAATAGCTACAGAGAGTCTGAAGCCTGAGGATTTGTGGTTGTTGCTAAGGTGGGAGATAATTACAATGCTGTGTCGAGTGATTCAGTAGAGATGAAAACATGAACTTTGGCCTTGAGAGAAGCTGGGGGAGTCCACCCACAGACACAGCAAGATGAGCAGAGAATGTAAATACAGGTACAGATGGTAGGCAGGTCTAGTGAAAGGGTGATTAAGTAGCCTCTTCTTATGCTTCTAGTTTATTAGGAAAATAAGGTGCAAACATTAAATATTATTTCTGGGTGTGTCTGTGAGGGTGTTCCTGGATGAAATTAGCATTTGAATTGGTGGATTCAATAGATTGGCCTCCCCGGTGTGGATGGACATCGTCCAATCCGTTGAGGGCCTGAATAGAATAAAAGGCAGAGGAAGGAGGAGTTTGCCCTTTTTGCTCACTGCCAGCAGTCATTGGGACATCTCAGCTCTTCTTACCTATCCTTCTAACTGGGCTTTAAACCACAGGCTTTCCTTGTTCTCAGACTTCCTGACTTGGATTGAATTACACCATCAGTTTTCCTAGGTCTGCAGCTTGCAGACTTCATCTCCATAATCATGTGAGCCAATTTGTCATAACAAATATACATTTATATTTATTTACAAATCTATCTTCTTAGGTATCTCCTACTAGCTCTGTTTCTTTGAAAAACATTAGCTAATAAAAGGGTTATTAAGTAGAAAGCATACTGGAGATAAGAGGAAAGAATATAAGAAATACCAATACATTTTGGGGCAGGGGCCAGTGAATTGAGTATGGGATATATTAGTGCTTCCAGGCAAGGTAAAAACTTCCTTATTGTTGGGTGCTTTTTCTTCAATCACCTTAGGCTTTGCAGAGTTAGGTTCAGTGCAGGGTGATTGAGTTTAACCAGGCACTGGAATTTCCATTTAAGTAAATGGAGGAAAAAGACAAGGAATTGAAAGTACATGTAAGGGAATGGAATATTCTTTTCTCTGTCCTTGATGATCTTACCCAGTTTCAAAGCCTGAAGTGCCATCTATACCTGAATATTTTCCAAATAGTATCATTATTCCAACTTTTTCCCTAAATTCCACATGCACAGTCCCAACTTTGCACTTGGATGTCTAATATGTACTTCAAACTTACTAGGTCCTAATCCAAAGTCTGTATCTTCCCTCCAAAACTTGCTCTCTCTCACATTCTTTCTCATCCCAATAAATGACAATTCCATTCTTCTTACTCAATATAAAATCCTGGAGTCATGATTAAGAGTTATCCTGCTTTCACACCTCACATCCTATTCATTTGCAAATACTGGATTTTTTCGGTGGTGATGATGTAGTTTCACTGAAAGAATCCCATGAATTAACTTCTGGCTAAAAGATATTTACTGAATAGTTTCAGAAGCAAATTTGAGATTGCTTCCCCACTTATTATTTGTTATTTTTGACATTTTTGTTCTATACAATACCTTAAGAAGAATGTTATTTTGTCTGTACATTCACAAAAACACATGGATCTGGAAATATGGAAGTGGAGTTAAAAATGCCTTGAAGATAAATAAATTTCCTCTCAGCTTTCAGCTTTCAGTATCTTAGCTTCATTGCATTGACACTAAATTCAGCACCTGCCCTGGTGTAGAATGCAATAAAACTTACCAGGTGAGAAACTCATACACTGTAAAGGTTTATCAAGTTTATTTGTAGTCTTCAGCAAGTAAACTGCTTTCTCTGCAAATGAAGGTCCATCCACTTCAGTATTATTACATGCTAAGTACACACAATACATTTTTTTTTGCTCCAGAATCTCTTTTTAATCATGCAATTGCTGCTGTTCCATCCTGTTAGGACTTATAAGAGTATAGCTCTGCAATAACAAATCTTTTGTGTATTAGGAGTTTGTCTTTGGCTGAAAAAGAATGGGGTCAACTGTCTCTCTGACAAAGGCCAGTAGTTCATTTATATTACACAGGGCTGTAATCACTTTATGAACACTCATGAAAGAGTGTTATTTTCTATTCTGTAAATATTTCTTCTATCTGAGTCATCATGTCATCTGTGTGAAACCCAGAAATCTCTTGGTAAGCTGGTAAAAAAATAAGCATTGTTGAGTTCATTACGAATCCATATGCTGTCAACATTTTTGAAAAATCATCAGTTGTTTCTGTTTATCAAAACAACTGATTAATCAAACTGAAAGTAATGCATTTAATATTCACTTACTGTGTGTATAGTAAAGTATGATAAAGAAAGAAAAAGTGATTTTCATAACTTGTTTTCCAAAAAGAACTTTGAACCTAGGATTGATGTTTTGTAAATCTCCAAAATTCTTTCTTTTTAAGGTACTAAAAAAATTTGCCAGTTTGTGCCAATCCCAATCAAATGCACAAGATTTTAGCATTCAATGTCAAAACATTAACGAATTTTCTTCCTAAAGCATTTTAGTATGCCTTATTTCCTTGTTTGACTGGTGAGAACAAATTGTTTTTTACACCTTAATTTTCTCTTATTTACATATTCTATATAATGTATAGCTCAAAAAGGAGTTGTCATGCATGGTGTTGTATGTGATTTTGATGCCAATCCTTATCATAAATTTAGAGTTGGCAAATTGGTCCTCTGATTCTAGGTGCTCTTTCCAAATGATGAAGAATACCCAAATAGTACATGTTCTTGAAAGACTTATGGCAAAAAATGGGATGAAGTAATTAAAAACTAAACATTGTTATCAAAGATTAATATTTAATTATAGGACAACTCGATATTAGAATTTGTATTCATCCTATTATTACTAAATCTGAATATACTGTTCACTCAAACTATATATATATATATATTACTTTTAAAGTTTTATAACTAATGTGTTCTTACAATTTTGCAATAACTACAAATACATGTATCTTTAACTAGTTAAAAGCTCTTAAAATTTGCTTTTTTCATAAAAGTAATATCTATATCATATTTAAATGTTACAAATATTTTCTACTTCTAAAATAGAATAATATATATCTTGTTTGAGAATTGTAGCATTTACAGTGAATTTCATTCCAATGTAAATATTTTTATATTTATAATCTTATATTTAAAACTGAATATTAATACATTAGTGATAAGTTTGATTCTATGTTTTTATCAAGGACACAGTTGCACATACTAGATATGATGATAACCTATGTAATTTTGTAATAATTATATGTGTGAATTTCAGTGACAACAGAAACTATAATGAAGGAGTTATCCTATCACTCAGTTTTTAAAGGCTCAAAGCTCATGATTAAATGCCAGATTTGGTTCTTAAGCTAGAGTTGAGGATGAAATTTGATGCATTCTTACTTGAAACTGTCAAGATATAATATATAATAAAGATATATGTTTATATATTTTGAAGACATAAAGGCTATAATATATTTTTACTCCTTTCTTCTTTGTTTCTGCCTACTGGAAGTAAACAAGGTCCATAAGAGCAGGTGTTTTTTGTTTTGTTCCCTTGTCCATCCCTAAAGCCCAAAGCAATACCTGATATATTGATCTTGCTCAATATTTGTTGAACAAAGGAATGATGAATGGCTTATAATTATCAGCCACCATGAGGATTAAGAAAGGCTGTAAAGACAGGACAGGGCTAAAGAGAAGAACATGAGAAAAATATTAGGATAAAAATACTAGAAGTCCCTATGAAGTTCAATTCTTTTTGGAGATTATAGTTAATAGAGGTAAAAAGCTGAAAAGATAGTATGTGATGTTTTTGAAAGCAGGGGAGTTAATTGTAATGACAAAGTCTAGGTTGTGACATGAGCAGATGTTTTTTTTTTTCTTTTTTAGATAATTGTATTTTATTGACGGGTTGTTGATACACAGTATAACATTAGTTTCAGGTGTACAACACAGTGATTCAACATTTATATACATGATAATTCTAGGTACCAGCTATCACCATACCAAGTTGTTACAATATTTTGACTATATTCCTTATGCTATATATTACATCCCGGTTATTTATTTTACAATTGGAAGTGTGTATATATATATATATATATTTTTTTTTTGTGAGGGCATCTCTCATATTTATTGATCAAATGGTTGTTGACAACAATAAAATTCTGTATAGGGGGGTCAATGCTCAATGCACAATCATTAATCCACACCAAGCCTAATTTTCATCAGCCTCCAATCTTCTGAAGCATAACGAACAAGTTCTTACATGGAGAACAAATTCTTACATAGTGAATAAGTTACACGGTGAACAGTACAAGGGCAGTCATCACAGAAGCTTTCGGTTTTGTTCATGCATTATGAACTATAAACAGTCAGTTCAAATATGAATACTCATTTGATTTTTATACTTGATTTATATGTGGATACCACATTTCTCTCTTTATTATTATTATTTTTAATAAAATGCTGAAGTGGTAGGTAGATACAAGATAAAGGTAGAAAACATAGTTTAGTTTTGTAAGAGAGCAAATGTAGATGATCAGGTGTGTGCCTGTAGACTATGTGTTAATCCAAGCTAGACAAGGGCAATAAAACATCCACGTATGCAGAAGATTTCCCTCAGAACAGGGGGGGTGAGGTTCTAAGCCTCACCTCTGTTGATACCCAATTTCTCACCTGTTGGCCCCCCTGCGACTGTGCCTGTCTTAGGTTGTTCCTCCCTTGAGGAATCTTACCCGTCTCTGGCTAACCAGTCATCTTCCGGAGCCATACAGGGAGATGTAAAGTTGGTAAGTGAGAGAGAAGCCTTATTGTTTGAAAAGGTTAGCTTTTTACTTCTTTGCATATTTATGCCCTGTGGCTTCTATGCCCAGCATTTTCTTGAGGTGTCTTTACCACTTGGAAGAATTATGATACTCGGTAAATTCGATATGAGGCACAAATTCTATTTAAGAGTTGTAATTAGGAAGGAAGAAGAAAAGCTATAGAAGTAGCAGGCGGAAGAAAACATGGGAAGATTGATTATTTCTTTGACATATCTTCTTGTAGAGTAACTTCAGCATGGATAGGTTTTAAGCTACTACTTAAATTGCGCACACACATTAACATAATAGGAGTATAGTTACATAACCAAAGCATACCTGTAATTACCAGCCATCTCCAGTGAAACCAAGAAAACCAGTTAGGCACCTTAGGCATTTGGGAATCTTATCTATGATATGGTGGATATTGTCCAACTGAACTTGAACAGTCTGAGAGAAATCAGACAAATTAAAACAACCCATTCCTGGGGAATGTTCACATCCCTTATGTTCTTTTAACAGTAAATAGTCTGTAGTTGTAAGATTTTGGAGCGCTACAATTTGCACTTCTCCTAATTCTTGATTGAGTTCCAACAGTATAGATCCAGTCAAATTTGTTGTTTTACTGTATGCACAGGCCAGCTTAGATATCTCCTTCCTCATTCCCATGGCAAGTCCAGGAACTGGTGGGATGAGTGCATCTACAGCTGTAGCAGTGCGTGGATCTTTGTTGGGGTTTTTTGCTGATCATCTTCTGGCATGAGTCTTCCCGAGAGTGCTGATGTTGGAAGTTCTTTGTCATATTGTATCTCAGTTCATTTTCGGGGTAGCCAAATTAGGCTTTGATCCTCTGTATAAACACAAACAGACCCTTTGCCTACACTTTTATATGCCCTTTATATCATTGTGTAGAACTCATCGGAGGTCACCACACAGGAACTGCTTTTTTTTATTTTTATTTATTTTTTATCATTAATCTACACTTACATGATGAATATTTTGTTTACTAGGCTCTGCCCTATACCAGTTCCCCCCATATGCCCCTTTACAGTCACTATCCATCAGCGTAGCAAAATGTTGTAGAATCACTACTTGACTTCTCTGTGTTGTACAGCCCTCCCCTTACTCCCACCCCCCCATGCATGCTAATCTTAATACCCCCCTTTTTCTCTCCCCCTTATCCCTCCCTACCCACCCATGCTCCCCAGTCCCTTTCCCTTTGGTACCTGTTAGTGCATTCTTGAGTTTTGTGATTCTGCTGCTGTTTTGTTCCTTCAGTTTTTCCTTTGTTCTTATATTCCACAGATGAGTGAGATCATTTGGTATTTCTCTTTCTCCGCTTGGCTTGTTTCACTGAGCATAATACCCTCCAGCTCCATCCATGTTTCTGCAAATGGTAGGATTTGTCCTTTTCTTGTGGCTGAGTAGTATTCCATTGTGTATATGTACCACCTCTTCTTTATCCATTCATCTATCGATGGACATTTAGGTTGCTTCCAATTCTTGGCTATTGTAAATAGTGCTGCGATAAACATAGGGGTGCATTGGTCTTTCTCATACTTGATTGATGCATTCTTAGGGTAAATTCCTAGGAGTGCAATTACTGGATCAAATGGTAAGTCTGTTTTGAGCATTTTCATGTACCTCCATACTGCTTTCCACAATGGTTGAACTAATTTACATTCCCACCAGCAGTGTAGGAGTGTTCCCCTTTCTCCACAGCCTCGCCAACATCTGTTGTTGTTTGTCTTTTGGATGGCAGCCATCCTTACTGGTGTGAGGTGATACCTCATTGTAGTTTTAATTTGCATTTCTCTGATAATTAGCGATGTGGAGCATCTTTTCATGTGTCTGTTGGCCATCTGTATTTCTTTTTTGGAGAACTGCCTGTTCAGTTCCTCTGCCCATTTTTTAATTGGGTTATTTGTTTTTTGTTTGTTGAGGCATGTGCGCTCTTTATATATTCTGGACGTCAAGCCTTTATCGGATCTGTCATTTTCAAATATATTCTCCCATACTGTAGGGTTCCTTTTTGTTCCATTGATGGTGTCTTTTGCTGCACAGAAGCTTTTCAGCTTAATATAGTCCCACTTATTCATTTTTGCTGTTGTTTTCCTTGCCCGGGGAGATATGTTCAAGAAGAGGTCACTCATGTTTATGTCTAAGAGGTTTGTGCCTATGTTTTCTTCCAAGAGTTTAATGGTTTCGTGACTTACATTCACGTCTTTGATCCATTTTGAGTTTACTTTTGTATATGGGGTTAGACAATGGTCCAGTTTCATTCTCCTACATGTAGCTGTCCAGTTTTGCCAGCACCATCTGTTGAAGAGACTGTCATTTCCCCATTGTATGTCCATGGCTCCTTTATCAAATATTAATTGACCATATATGTCTGGGTTAATGTCTGGATTGTCTAGTCTGTTCCATTGGTCTGTGGCTCTGTTCTTGTGCCAGTACCAAATTGTCTTGATTACTATGGCTTTATAATAGAGCTTGAAGTTGGGAAGTGAGATCCCCCCTACTTTATTCTTCTTTCTCAGGATTGCTTTGGCTATTCGGGGTCTTTGGTGCTTCCATATGAATTTTTGAATTATTTGTTCCAGTTCATTGAAGAATGTTGCTGGTAGTTTCATAGGGATTGCATCAAATCTGTATATTGCTTTGGGCAGGATGGCCATTTTGACGATATTAATTCTTCCTAGCCACGAGCATGGGATGCGTTTCCATCTGTTAGTGTCACCTTTAATTTCTCTTAAGAGTGACTTGTAGTTTTCAGAGTATAAGTCTTTCACTTCTTTGGTTAGGTTTATTCCTAGGTATTTTATTTTTTTTATGCAATTGTGAATGGAGCTGTTTTCCTGATTTCTCTTTCTGTTGGTTCATTGTTAGTGTATAGGAAAGCCACAGATTTCTGTGTGTTGATTTTGTATCCTGCAACTTTGCTGTATTCCAATATCAGTTTTAGTAGTTTTGGGGTGGTGTCTTTAGGGTTTTTTATGTACAGTATCATGTCATCTGCAAATAGTGACAGTTTGACTTCTTCTTTACCAATCTGGATTCCTTGTATTTTTTTGTTTTGTCTGATTGCCATGGCCTCCAGTACTATGTTAAATAACAGTGGGGAGAGTGGGCATCCCTGTCTAGTTTCCGATCTCAGAGGAAAAGCTTTCAGCTTCTCGTTGTTCAATATAATGTTGGCTGTGGGTTTTTCATAGATGGCCTTTATTATGTTGAGGTACTTGCCCTCTATTCCCATTTTATGAGTGGATGTTTGAGGGTGGGTAATGGGCAAAAATAATTCAAAGTGAAGATGTTTCTAAATTGAGAAGCCAGGGTCCTGGGTGGATGCAGTCTGCTCTGAGGATGTACAAGGCTCTCAGTTTTGTCACAATAGTTTTTTGAGATTTACTGTGGAAGCACATATGTCTGATGTCATTCACTGTGTAATGCTTCAACTCCAGACTGTTCCAGACTTCTGCTTCCTCTGCAGCTGTAATTAGCTAGGAACTTAGCTATAAAGCTATAGACCACATGCTCAGTGTCCCTTGCAGTTCTTTATGTCACATTAATATGTTATATGGATAACATCATGCTGATTGGACAGGTCAAGCAAGAGTTGGATAATACCTTGATGGCCTTGGTAAGATTCATGCTGTCCAGAAGGCAGGAGATAAAAGTACAAAGATTCAGGAGACCCAAGGATCAGGGACATTTTTAAATACCCCCTTAAAAGTAAAAGAAAAATTGTGGCATCTTGCTTCCCCTCCCACATAAGAAGGAACCCTGTGGTTAGTAGTCCTATTTGAGTCTGGAGGCAACTTATTCCATACATAGGCACTCCGTTCTGCCCTTCATACTGAGGAATATAGAGGACTTCCACATGTGAGTGTGGCTTGAATCAGAGAAGGGCTCTGCAGTAAATCCTGGCTATGGTAGAAGCTGTTTTCCTTTTTGCATCATCTGATCCAGCAGATCTCAGGCTGTTGGGAACATCATTGGTATGGAGTTCACGGCAAGTCTAAGTGAGGTTCTGAAGAAATGTCAGGCCATCTGGAGCAAGAACTATACATCTTTCAAGAAAGAGCTCCTGTCATGTTACTGACCGTAGGACACTGGATGATAATGGATATGAAAATTCCTGTGATCTGACTGATTTTGAACTTGGCAAATCATAAAGTTGGACATACCCTGGAACAGTTCATTGTAATATGGAAATGGTATATTTTAGATGAAGCCTGTATAGCATCTAAGGGTAGGAGTAGAGCTAGTGGCCCCACACTTCCCACGACACTCATCACAGTTTCAACAGTGCTTTCCTGCCCATACATAGCTATCGCCATATGGGAAGTCCTATGAGACCCAGCTGAAAGAGGAAGAAAAAGTCCACACTTTGTTTACAGGTTGGTCAGCCTGGTAAATCGATGTAAGCTAGAAATGGATAGTATTTGCATTGAGAGACAGTGAAGAGAGAAAATCTTTGCAATGGACAGTTATAATCAATGCACCTGGCCATCCACTTTTGTGAAAGGAAAGGCCTGAAATGAGAAGCTATGCAATTTTCTGGGAAGTGGCCAGTAATAAGCCAGCTGCCTGGGAGCCTTTCAGGGAAAGGACTAGAAGAGCAGACTAGGAGGTCTTGGGTAGAGTCATTGAATAACATATGGAAGTGTGCCCAAAGTGTGAAGATTGGTGTATCCCATATAAATGCTCTTCAGAAAGCATCCATCAGAGAACAGGCACCGAACCAGTCCATGTTGACCCTGCATCAGCACCACCCAGAAGTAGCACAATGGTCAAAAGAATGGAGTGGCCAGTTACAGAGATGGTGCATGTTTCTCACTTACTAAGGCTGACCTAGATGATGTCACCTTTGAATGTCCAATCTACTAGCCATGGAGACTAATGCTGATAAGGCACTATTCCTTGAGAAGACCTCGTAGGCTTCTTGGTGGCAAGTAGACTACATTGGGTCTCTTCTGTCTTAGAAGGGCAAGTGGCCAAAGACGGAAACCTATCCTAGGTATGGGTTTTCCTTTCTTGCCTGCTGAACCCTAGTCAGTACCATTTTCCAGAGGCTTATTCCTTATGGCAATTAAAGAATGCCTGATATATGGGCATGAATTCTCACACAGCCTAGCATCTGAACATAATGTGCAGAAATGGACACATGACTTTGGGATACATTGGTTGTATCATATGTAAACGAACCAGAAGCTGCCAGTTCTTTAGAGCATTTCAATGGTCCATTGAAGACACAGATGAAGTGTGAGCTCAGAGGCAGTGTTCCTCAAGGTTGTATTCTTCAGGACACAATACCTGAGTCAGCTCTTTCTACATGGTACCGTTTCTATAATAGGAAGATTTAATGAGTCAGACACTAAGAGGTAGAGGCCAGAGTGGCTTCTCTTACCATTCTCCTCGTGAATCCTCTGTAGGACTTTGTGTTTGTGTCCCTGCAATGCTGGAACTTTTATGGTTCTGGTCCCTAAAAGATCTGTTTCTAGTAATGGGTTTTTTTTAATGGTTTCCTTGAATTATATACCACTGGGTGTATTGGACTCTCAATAT
Source organism: Manis pentadactyla (assembly GCF_030020395.1). NCBI lineage: Eukaryota > Metazoa > Chordata > Mammalia > Pholidota > Manidae > Manis > Manis pentadactyla. The sequence goes on from NC_080023.1 coordinate 22,081,926, forward strand.
ACAATGACTAGCAAGCAAGAAGATAAGTCACTTTCTTGCCAGAGGTAATTGATGCTTATCAGTAGAGTGAGAAAGGGCTACTTTACACAGTGGGGAGAGGGAGGAATATAATGGAATCAGGGGTCCCCTTGGGCACTACTTGATACTCCCTTGCCTAGTTATAACTGAAAATGGACATGAACCACGAGTTTGGCTTGAGAAGCTTATGGTTACCAAGCGATCAAAACACTCAGGAATGAAGGCTTGAATCACAGCACCACATAAGTCACTAAGATCTGCAGAGGTGATAATGGAGGGAGAGAAGAATGAAGACAGTGGGGCAGGGAGACAATGAAAACCACTCAAATCCCTGAGACCCGCTGAATCTCAGTAATATATCCCCTGCTCAGGTTAATAGACTATTAACAGCAACAAAAAGCCTCTGTCATGATCCTTCCCAATCACTACTGCTCCTTACCCGTTCCTTCTGAATGTTTAACCTTTTTTCTAGTAACATAGAGCAGCTTATCCCTGTTTTTAGAAATTTTTATAAATGGACTCATACAGGGTGTGCTGTTTTGTATCTGGATTTTTTTACCCAACATTTTCTTTGAGTGTTTGGTACTAGTTTGTCTGCTTGTTTTCTGTACACTATTCCATTTTAAGTACTACCAATATATATATATTCATGTCACAGTTGATGGACATTCAGATTTTTTAGTTTGAGGCTGTTATAAATATTGCTGTCCAGAACATTCTAGTACATATATTTTCTTTAAAATTTGTGCATAGTGTACCCATTTCTAGTGAGTGTGTACTTGGAAGTGAAATTGCTAGGTCATGTAATATGCATATGGTCAACCTTAGTGGATAATGCCAGTTTTCCAAAGCTATTTTACCAATTTACACCTCACCAGCAATGAATCAAAATTCTAGCAGATCTGCTTTCTTACCAACACTTATTTGAATACCAATTGTGGAAAAATTAATAAGAATTGTGTAATTAAAATAATAATGCAATTAACAACAACTGCAATTTTAGAAAGAAATTGAACAGCCATATAGAAACTTGAAATTATTTTATCCAGAGATTTATACTGGCTCTGATAAAGTATCCATAATTTTAACATTAGCAATGACATCTTTGGGTGAAGGATTTTTAAATAAGTCTATATCTATCTCAAAGGAAAATAATTTTTTAACATTCATTTTTAAAGTAAATTTATAAGATGCACACACGTGGAAAAATAACTTCATGAAGGAATCTTTTTACAAAACACTCAATTTTTATAAATATATTAAATCAATCTGACAATAGCACCTATATCTCAAATATAGTATCTCCTGACAATTGCTGAAGTTCGTTTGTCTTCATTTTGTAAACCAAGCTTAGGTAAAATGTGTCACACATACATGTTCAATTAGTATAGAAATTGTATCAAAGTAGTTGATGAGTTATTATAAGATATTGGGATAACAGGAAAAAAATTAAGTAATTTTAAAGGCTATTAAGTGGTTGCTCCTCTTCTCCAATAACAGGTTTATACATAATAATTTTTAAAAAGAAATTTCTCTTCTTAAACTGACACTATTATATAATTGACAGAAACAGGAGACTGGTGTGTATTATTGGATGATGTGGAAATATTATCTGGCAGAGAAAATATGGAAAAGGAAGTCTGAATCCACGTTAATATTCTTGAGATTGGTCATTATTCAAGAAATAATTAGGAATCCCTGGCCATATCTTTGACTCTAAGTTTGACAGGATTATTAGTCAATAAACCTTTGGCATAGTCAATGGGAGGTCATAATAGGGAAAGTAGTCACCAGAGGACCTGAAACCAGTGCTGAATAAAAAAAAAAAAAGTTTGTTGCTACTCAGTGAAGACTGAAGAAATTTTAAAACAAGCTTCTATTTAATAGAATATTATGCAGTAAACACTATATTTGAAGCATCTATCATAAATCAGGTCTTTGGTAGAAATCTAGGAGTTCTTTGGAAGTTCTCTTTCATGTCTAAAACTGGCAATCATATTAGCAGATGGGGCCTAAACCTAAGCTGTGTGAAGGGGACGTTGGAAGTGGTGAGAACTGGGTAAGAAAGGACATTTAGCTTTCTTTAGGACAACTATGAAATAACCATAGCTTGCATGTTAGCTTGGAAAAAGAACTTGGCAATGAAAATTCTCAGAATTTTAAGGTTTAATTAGAAGTTCAAGTTTGTTATCAGGATACTGAGATGGAATGTGCTTATGACATGTTGATATGATCTGTAACATAATATTAGGATAGTCATATTATTGATTAATGAAACAGAGGGCTTTAGAGTTCTCTTGTAGCCAAATGTTAATATTAGCTATAAAAACATATTTTGGATGTAAGAAATAGTTGATACAGTAGATTAATAGAAAGCATACACTGATGCATAATTTATACACTCAAATAGAAGTGATCGTCTTAATCTAACCACCATTAATTTCTGTGTATTGCTCTGTAAACATCACAACTTCATACTTTGTTTCATTCTACCCTGAGTATAGCAGAGTATCAATTTAACATTTTCCAAATACTCAAAGATTTGTGATAGCTTTCAAAAAAATGGGCAAAGTTAAAATGAAGATGGAAATAACTTCTAGACCATTTATATAAGGTGGATGTCATTATAATTGATGCTGGAGATGAATTATATACTTTAGTTGATTAAATTTAGCTCTGAACTTACTGGTCATAAAGACAGAAATGGAAACTGTCTTAGATAGTTCTCATCGATTATTACATGGTTTCTATAGATTTTTCTCCCTCTCTCAAAATCCTTTGAGTTTTTCCATAAGTTATAAGGAATAGGCCATTCTATCTGAGATTTCATGTTTCTTCTTTAAAATTTGTATCAAAATCTATTTTATTCAGACAGTCTTCCCTGTATTGGTGCAAAAATAATATCAGAGACTTGAGTCTATGTAGGAGGATGGAAGGGTCCTTCCAAGGTGATATTCCAAATAGAACACATCCATGACCACCAGAGATTCTTTAGGTTTATATTGTCTAAAAATCCTAGGCTAGATAACTTGGATTTGAATACTGATGGCATATCTTTATGGATTTTGGCAAATTATTTTATTTATTTGAAGTTCAATTTTCGCATTTGAAAAATGATGCTAATAATATGTATCTTGGAGTTTTGTCATAGGGATTGTAACCTAGGAAGCTACTGAAAAAACACTTGGTGAATCAATGAACCCTTGAAAAATGTATGTAAATCTTTGGCAGAGAGTGGACTTTGGAAAAAGGCAGTTGTTGATTACTATTCTTTCTTGCTAACACAAATTTGTAAATGATCAGAAAAAATGCTGACATGTTGCACTGATATAAATTGTATTTTATGGAAGAACAAGCCTTACTATAATTTCACTTACTTTTCTGTGCTAAAAGATATCTTGCCATTAGAGTGCATACTTTTAAACAGGAAAGCCTGGGACACTGAGCTACAAACACTGTACCTCTGAGGAATCAAATGGCTTCTGTACTTTGTTTTGCAATTTTCTCTGACTGCTTTAGTATTGAAAGGCCTTCCTCCCACAGCCTGTTTTGTAAAAGGAGCATGGGACACCAGAGGCAGTCCGTGGAGGAACATGCATAAGCTACCCATAAATGCAGTTCTTCAATCAGTCTAGGAATCAAACTTTCTCGACTGTTTCTTATTCTCCAAATAATGTAGTGTCTTCTGCAACTTTTTTTTTTCCCCTTAGAGTCTAAGGGCTCTAATGTACAAGGAATGCCATTCTGGGTCTAGTGCCACAGCTCTGCATATAATATAATTCTCACTTTAATTTCTTGTTCTCCATTGTCCTTATTAGCTATGCTTCCAAGACCCCATTCAGGTTGTTCAACAGAAAAACTCCTTGAGGAATCGAATATTTCATGCCAGTTTCTACCGAAGCTACAGTTTAAATGAAGTACCAAAACCTAGCTGCCTTCAGGGATTCACGTCTTCCCAGAACCTCTCAATTGGCCATTATCAAGGTCACTAAGGCTGGATGTACTTTATCTTGCTGCATCTGAGTTTCCCATGCCTCACAGTAACTTTGAAATCTCACTGAGGAAAACTTGAGTGTCTCCAAACCCAGAATTTGTTCAGATTTGTTCCTAAGGGCAAGGATACAATTATTTTACTTCTACTTAAGTTTAAAATCCACTTAGAGAAAATTTAAGAAAAAACTTTAAATTTTCATTTCAAAAAGATAATTTCAAGATTCATTATCATGCTATCTCTTAAATTTCTAACATTGTTCCCTGAGTTATTTCATTAATTGCTTTAAAACTCAAGTTCAGAATAGTGAAATTGTGTGTAGAACCTTCTTACTTCTAGTTTTGTTGTCTTGTTTCTTCTCATGGGATAACCTCAACCCTTGATTAGTTATTTAAAAATCAATATCTTGTAAAGGAAAACTTGCTTTTTATATCTTACTTTAAAGTGTTTTGCTAAACATAGCATTATTGGTTTAAATGAAGAAATGTTAACTGTTTAAATTAAAAGTAACTTTATACATGGCTTCTATACAGCAGACTCAGTAGGGATGGGCTACAGCAGACAAAGGGAAACGCATTAATAAAGTAGTTTATGTACTACTTACTCTCAAAAGTTTCGTTTAAATTAGGCTCAGTTCTGCTAATTGACAGCCTATTGTGCTATGCATTTGTTTTCATGCTTTTTTTTTAATGACACTTGATTATTAGAAGTTGGTATGCAGAAACTTAAATTTCCAACTAGAGGTTACTTATTCCTTGATTAAAACAGTGACCTGTCATCTCTTTATACTGATTTATGGGCATTTACTTTACATCTTCAGTTTTCTAGTCAGAGCCAAAGTTAAAGACTTAAAATCCTCTTGCTTTTTAGCACTTACTACATGAACCAGGTGGATTTTCTTGTTCTCTTGTTGTTCTCTAGGCAAACTATGACTCTAGGACTAGCCTTCAAGGGAAGTGTAGTGCAATGTTTAGGGTCAGTGTATGGGATTTTGTTACAGGTGCAAATGCCCTTCTAGTGTTAAATTCTTGAGAAAAGGTGGAAGCCACCTCAAAATTAGGGTTCCTTTGTATATAAAATGTTCCCTGATTAAAAAGCTGCTGGACCTAGGGAGGAATGACATTCTTAAGAGCACCAACAAATTGGGGGCTGGAATGGTGTTAGAACATGATTTCACTACTTTTGGAAAAGCAGGCTGAATATAACAATGTTAATGGATGAAATCAACATTGAGAATGAAAAAATAAGACAAGTAAAGAAGATAATGGTCGTAAAGTAAATAGCAACCAAGAAATATCTTGTTTTCCATAAACTGAACATATTTTAAAGCTTTAAGGCCCATGCAGTACTTCCCAGATGAAAGCATGAAGGAACAGCTGATTGTTCTTTTTGTGACATAATTTATAATTATTCTGCTAAATGGTGTAATTACATAATTACATATAAGAAGTGTTAGTGAATTTTTTTACTTAATGTGGAGTATGGTTCTAAGCACTATTGAAAAGAGCTTTGGGTTTAGAGTCAGATATATGTTTGAAACTCAGCTTTAACAGTTACCAGCTGTATAAATTTGAATCTCATTGGAATGAACTTTCTTCACAGTGTTGTTGAGAGGACTTACAGGAGACAAATTCACCTTAGGAACCTGGCACAGAGTTGGAGTTCAGTGGATATTAATTGTCTTTAATCCCTCCTTTTCTCTATTAGGAAAAGAAAACACATTTGACTTACTTGCTTAGGGTGAAAATTAATGGAGAACAGCTGAGGTATAACTGGAGCCAACTAAAAGGTTGATAGCTTGTGCTGCTCTAGACAGAAGCTGATCCACTGAAAGGGTCTTAAACTAAGCAGAAACTGGCTGCTCTGAAAAAAAAAATCAAGAAATCATGGCCATTCAAGAAATAGTAATGTTTAGAGACTTAATTATTTGCAAAATAATACCAACATAGGGTTTAAATATGCTAAAGCTGGTAACTTAGAACAATGAGGGAGAGGGAATAAATGAGTGTTAACACAGGAATTAAGATAGACCCATGTGATTTTTAATACTAAAAGGTTTCTTTCTCTCTATTTACTACTTAGTAGGATGTAATTTATTTATGTTTGAAAAGGTGAATGTGCTTTAATGCTTTGGAAGTCTAATACTTGGTTGTTTGTTTTAAAATAAGCTTTATGTAATGGTCATCCTGTCTTTCTGAAAATTTTATGAGTGTTCTAGGCTGTTCTGATAAAAGTCACTACATTGATTGAAGATAAGGGCATGATACAAAATGAGAATTTTAAAAATAGGGTAAGAAAGTAAAAAGTAATTGTCTAACAATAGTGGTGGTAATTTTATACTGTTCAATAATAATAATTCTACTACAGACTACTGGGATTACCATACTTTATAGGAGAAATGGGATTAGAGCTATTAAAATATGAATAAATAGATATATGTAAAATGTATGAGTGCTAGGTTCATAGTATGTGACAGATACAGGAACAACTATGAGAGGCATTTGTAATATAACAGAGAGAAAAATTAATTTGGAATTCCCAGATCATTGTTTGAATCCTAACTCTACTTCTTAATCATGTAATTTCACAGATATATTCCAAGCGTAAAAATGTAGAAAAATACGTATTTCATCTTATGGCTTCCAGCTATGCCAGAATAACTCGTATCAGACTTGCATTCCATTTTAAACAAAATAAAGCTGAAAAAAATATAACTATTATCATATTATGATTACAATATTGTGATCCTTGTGAGATGGAAAACACATGAATTCCATTCCATGTTCTTTCTGAGTGCATATTCTGAATGTCAGCTCAGGTCAGTGAAGATCAAGCAAAAAACAATGGTCTAGTTGAGTTGAGAAGGCAGAGTTCTGAGTTTGGGGCTGCTTCAGTAGATGGAATTTTCAGGTTATGGTCTTAATGAGAAGAGAGCAGCAAAGACAGTGACTTGAGAAATCTGAATGGGGATTCCTCACATAGTTGCTGGTTGATAATTAGACTATATATGCATACAACAAGACTTTATGCAGTCCAGTGGTGGGATGCTGGTGCAGAAATAAGAGCTGAATGGAAATCTCAGAGGTTGTGTAATTGTAGGATATGATGAAGTTTTAGCCCAGAAAAAGTGTAAGAAATCACTGAAGACTTTAAGTTTTTATTAATATTCCAAATGCCCATTCCTTAAAAAAAGGGTGGCACCTTAAAGTAAAAGTCCTGGATGGACTAAGGACAAAACTTGTACAAAAATATTTATAGCAGCTATGTTTGTAATGGCTCAAATATGAAACCCACTTAAAAGTTCTTCAGTGGTTGAATGGATAGATGAACTCTGTTATATCTGTACAGTGTGGAATACTACTCAGCAGTAAAAATGGACAAACTATTGTTACGTGCTACAATCTCAAAAGCTTAATGGTGAGTAAAAGTAACCAATCTCAAAAAGAAAACACATATTGTATGGTTCTACTTATCTGGCAATCTCAATAAGAGAAAACTGTGAGGATGGGGAATATATCATTATATGTAATTACATATATGTAAATATTTATATATAACAAATAATACATTTTATATATAAATATATAATTTTAATATTTACATATTGTTTTGATACTGTACTAGTATACATATGTATATATATATGTGTGTATATATATAGTACAATACTATTGTGTGTTTGTATTTCTATATATTCAAATACTTAAAAAATGTACATAATGCAAAAATGGATGGAAATTCTTACAATAGAAATGAAAAATTTTAGCTAAATAGATATTCCTAATGTAATATCAGAAATTAAAATAAGTGAATGGACTTTATTGCAGATTAAATACTGTAAAAGAAAGGGCTGGTGTGCTGGAAGCCAGATGAATAGAAATAATCAAATTGAAGAAAATGGAAGAAATATTGAAAAAATATTCTGAGCCTCAGTGTTCTGTGCAGCAATATCACACAATTATAAAAACATATACATTAAAGTTCCATAAAAATAATATGGAGTGCATGACAAAAAAATGACCAAATAAGCAATGCTCAAAAATTTCCTAAATTTGGTGAAAACTATGAAATTATAAATTAAAGATCAGTGATGCCTAAGCATGATGAGTACAAAGAAAACCACCATATGGCAAAACTGCTGAAAACCAATAATAAAAGACATTTTAAAAACAGCTAAAGCAAAAAAAAGAATGAAAGGATTACAAATTACATCTAATTACAAAGAGTGGAAGTCAGACCTCAATTGAATTACATATTTAAAGGGCTAAAAAGAAAACAACAGTTCCAAAATAAAACTCAAATAAACCAGTTTTCAAATGAACAAAAAACAAAAGATTATTTAACAGCAGACCTGAATATAAGAATTAATAAAGGAAGTATTCACAAAGAAGAAAAAAGATGGAAACAATTTAATAAGAAGAAATAAAGAATCCCTTACCCACATACTCACCTTCACCCACACCTAACCATAACTAAAATCTTAAACATACCCTGAAACCTCACACTGAAATCGAACCCTAACTATAACCTTAACTATATCCTTTCCATACACCTAACCTAAAACCTACCCCTAACCCAAACCCTGGCCTAAAACCCTAACCCCTCACCTTCATACTTACTTTTACCCACACCCAACCGTAAACCAAACCCTAAACATAACATAAACCCTGACACAGAATCCTAAACCTATCTATTACCATAACCATATCCTCACCCTACACCTATCACTAACATTAACCCTAAACTTATCCATAAGTCTATCCCATAATGCTCTGCATTACCTTCACCCCACAAAACCGTAAACATTAACCTTATCATGTGATCCCTCAGCCTAAACCCAAATTCTAACTCTAACCCACAACATAACTTCATTCTAAAACAAACCCTACACCTAACTCTAAGCCAAATACTACACATACCACCACTCCCTCACCCTCATTGTCACCCACACATCACCATAACCCTAAATCTCAATTATGCTCTTACCCTAACATTAAACCTGGATCCTAACTCTAACCATAACCCTATCCTCCCCATACACCTAACCCAAATACTAACCCTAACCCTAACCTAGCCCCTCAACCTAACCCCTCACCCTGATACTAACCTTCAACCACACATAACCAAAACCGAAACCCTAAAGCTAAGCCAAACCCTGATACTGAACCCTAAACCTATCTCTCGCCATAACCATATCCTCAACCTACACCTATCGCTAACCCTATCCATAAGTCTAACCCCTAAACCTCACTCTCACCTTCATTCACATGGAACTGTAACAGTTAACCTCACTATTACATTAACCCTCAGCCCAAACCCAAATCCTAACTATCACCCACAAAATAACTTCATCCTAAAGCTAAACCTACACCTAAAAATAACCCTAAGCCTACCCACAACCCCAGGCCCACACCCTAAACCTCATTGTCACCCACATATCACATTAGCCCAAAACCTCAATCTCATACTTCCACTAACATTAGACCCAGACCATAACTCTAATGGTAACCCCATCCTTCCTGTAAACTGAACACAAGACCTAATCTGAACCCTAACCCTGACCCTCACCCTAGCCCTCACCCTCATACTCACCTTCACCCACACCTAAACATAATCCAAATCCTAAATGTAACCTGAAACCTCACACTGAAAAGGTATACTAACTGTAATTATAACCCAATCCTCACCCTAAACTGATCCCTAAATCTAACCCTAACCCAAACCCTGACACCTCGACAAAAATCCTCCCCACTATCATCACCTTCACCCACACCTAACCATAAAGCAAAACCTAAACTTAATCCAAATCCTGACACTGAACCCTAAACATAACTCTCACCATAATCATATCCTCACCGTACACCTATCACTAACCCACACCCTACACCTACCCAGAAGTCTAGCCCCTAAACCTCACCCTCACCTTCAGTCACACAGAACCGTAACAGTTAACTATCATGCTAACCCTCAGACTAAGCCCAAATCAAAACTCTAACCAATACAGTAACTTCATGCTAAAGCTAACCTATGCCTAATCCTAACTCTTACCCTAATCCTAACCCTAACCCTAATCCTAATCCTGTAATCCTAATCCTAATCCTAACACTACCCATACTACCACCACCTCATCCTCATCATCACACACAACTCACCATAACCCTAAACCTCAATCTCTCACTTACCCTAACATTAGACCTGGATGCTAACTGTAATCCTATCAACCCCATACAGCTAACACAAAACTTAACCCCAACCCTAACCCTAACCCTAGCCCTAAGTCTCAATCTCACACATCCTAAATTTAAACCCGAACCACAACTCTAACTGTAATCCTATCCTCCCTATACACCTAAACGAAAAAATAACCCAAAACCTAACACTGGCCATCACCCTAACACCTCAACCTCATACTCACATTAACTCCCACCTAACCGTAACCCATACCCTAAACCTAACCCAAACCCTGACATGGAACTCTGAACCTAACTTCGCCATAACCATATGCTCACCCTACACCTATCACTAACCCTAACCCTAACCGTCACTGTCACTTTCACCCACATGGAACCATAACAGTCAACTTATCAGCCTATCTGTCAGCCTAAACCCAAATTCTCACTCTAACCCAGACCATAATTTCATCCTCAAGCTGATCCTACACCTAAACCTAACCCTGACACTACCGGTACCCCTGACACTCACTTCATCCTCTTCATGACCCACACCTCACCATAACTCTAAACATCAATCTCTCACATGCCTTAACATTAGACCAGGACCCTAACTCTAACTGGAACCCCATCGTCCACATACACCAAACCCAAGACCTAATCCTAATCCTAACCCTAACCCTTAGCCTAACCCTAACACTAACCCTGACTCTGGCCCCTCACCGTAACCCCTCAACCTCATACTCACCTTCACTCACACCTAACCATAACCCAAATTCTAAACCTTACCCGGAACCTCACACTGAAAATGAACACTAACTCAAACAGTAACCCCATCCTCACCCTACACTGAACCCTAAACTTAACCCCAACCCAAACCCTGACCCCTTGACTAAATCCCTTGCTCTCATTGTCAACTTCACTCACACCTAAACATAATCCAAAGCCTAAACCTAACCCAAATCCTAACACTGAATCCTAAGCCTAACTCTCCCAGTAACCATATACTCAGCCTACACATAACGACAACCCTAGCCCAAATCCTAATACTAATATGGCTCGTAAGCCTCCCCCTCACACTCACCTGCATGGAACCATAACTGTTAAAGTAATTCTCACATGATCCCTTGGGCTAAACCCAAATTCTAACTGTAACCACTGAATAAGTTCATTCTAAACCTAACCCTATGCCTAACACTAACCCTAACCAGATGCGTTTCCTCACCTCCTCGTCTTCTTTGGCACCCACACAGCACTGTAGTTCTAAGCCTCAATCTCCCCCTAACCCTAACACTAAACCCAGATCCTAACTCTAACTGTAACCGTAGTCTCCCTGTATACCTAACCCAAAACCTAATCCTAACCAAAACCCTGGTCCCTCGCCCTAACCCCTCAACTTCATACTCACTTTCACCCACACCTAATTGTAACCTAAACCTTAAACCGAACCCAAACTCTGACACTTAACCCTAAAGCTAACTCTCCCCATAATTATATCCTCACCCTAAAACTATCGCTAGTCCTAACCCTAACCCTGTCTCTAAGTTTAGCCCTTAAAGTTCACCCTCACCTTCACTCACATGGAACCTTAATCTATAACTGTCACCCTAACACTCAGCCTAAACCCAAATCCTAACTCTGACCCATACCATAACTTCATTCTAAAGGTAAGCCTACACCTAACACTAACCCTAACCCTACCCAAACCCCAAGGCCCACCCTCATCCTCATCATCACCCACACCTCACCATAACCCTAAACCTCTATATCACACTTATCCTAACATTAGAACCGGATCCTAACTCTAACAGTAACCCCATCCTCCCCTTACGCCAAATGAAAGACCTACTCCTAACCTTAACCCTGGCCCCTAACCCTAACCCCTCACCTTCATACTCATCTTCACCCACAACTAAACATAACCCAAATCCTAAATGTAACCTGAAACCACACACTGAAACCTAAACCTAAGTCTTGCCATAACCATATCCTCACCCTACACATATTGCTAACCCTACCCCTAACCCCAGAAGTCTAGCCCCTAACCCTCACCCTCACCTTCACTGTCACAAAACTGTAATGGTTAAATTAACTATTAGGCCAACTCTCATTCTAAACCCAAATCCTAACTCTAACCCACACCACAACTTCATCCTAAAGCTTACCCTACACCTAACCCTATCCCTACCTGAATCCCCACCCCTCACCCTCATTGTCATGCACACCTCACCATAACCCTAAACCTCAATCTCACTCTTACCCTAACATTAGACCAGGACCCTAACTCTGTTACCCTATCTTCCCCGTACACTGAACCCTAACCCTAATCCTGGCCCCTCAACTTCATACTCACCTTTGCCCACACCTAACCATAACGCAAATCCTAAACATTAAGAGAGAAATGTTTTACCCTGCTATAAAGTATTATGCAGTTGTATTCTATTCATTGATATGGGTTGACTTAGATTTTACACTTTGATATGTCACCATCTCTAGCATACATCAATAACTGAAAATAGGAAACTATACAAAGCATAAATAATGTGCTTCCTTTTGTGAATACAGGTGAGTATATAGTTATATTTGCAGAGAGAAACAATTTAAATACCCAAATTTACCTGTCAATGACATTCTGGAAGACTAATATCATGCAATCCCCCTAAAAAGAAAAAAAATTCCATCAGATCTGAGGGACTGATCTAATTAGCCTGTCCTCCTGGAATCTGGCATTCCATGAAAACCTCAGAAGGATGAATCCAGTTATTCTTTGGGGCATATGTTCAACCCCACAGAAAGTTAGAGGGTCAGAGAGCTCCTTGAAAGGGAATAAAAGGGACTATGGCACAGCTAGTCCCCAGCTGTCAGAGGGGTAGTTAGAAAATTGTAGGGCCAGCATTCCAAAGTGTGGTGCCTGCTGAGATGTGCCCAGAGCAGAGGCTTAGGCAGCCTAGGAGGCCTAAAGGAGGCCTAGGGAGACTGGAATAGGCATCAGATTTTATATAATTTTTACTTTGGGACCTGTAAGCCTTCACAAAATTTTTAAAGACAAAAATTAAATGCTTTATAAAAGCACTAAAAATTTAAGTTTGAATCAAAAATTCAAAACACATGGACACAATGAATTTTTATATGTAATAGGTTGGCAAGATGACCATACAGGGCATCAGAATATTCCAACTGAACCTATAACATAGTATTTTGTGACACTTCAGTGATAAAAATCTGCAAAGTATCTTTAAACTTCATTCAGAAGTCTTAATGTTAATAATAATATTGGTATTGTTATTTTGAAAGTATGTCTCCCAGTCAGTTCTGCTATAACATAATGTATATTAAATGCACTATGTTTTGAAAATACTATAATAAAATCTACAGTTCTTATAGCAATAATGGGGTTTGGAATATAATACCAAAGATCTATGCAAATAATGTATTTATAAAAACAGGGATCTTCTAAAAAGAGTAGCACAATTTTACAGAAATTAAATGGTTAGGAGGCAAATACTACAATACATATTGCACTGTACTTCAAATAAGACCTGAGATTTGTTTGTGGAAGTAGAGGAACGCTTTGAAGATTGGGAATTATAGAGATAATGGAAGGATGGTTATATGAAATTGGAAAGATTTTGCACTAGGTGAGCTGGTCTCAAACATGGGCATTGACCTGAAGAATCAGGTAAATGTTTGATGTGTGTGTGTGTGTGTGTGTGTGTGTGTTTTGTATTTCTATGTGGATTAGTGCAGCTCAGGGCAGTTATCTGTATTCACCTAGTGTTTCTTTCAGATGAAATCATGCATAAGCATGTGAGAAGTTTCTGTTTAAACTCAAATTGTCCCCTAATATGTAAATTGCATTGAAACAAATTCACATTTTCAAAAGAAGTAATACAGCAGAGCTGACTATAAAGCAAATCATTATGTCAAAGTTAGGAATCAAGATTTCATCATATGAGAATAAAATAAAAATAAAAAAGTAAATAAAACCCTTGCAATGATAAATATTAAAAGTGAATATTATGTTAATTTGTAACTATTTTTTTTAAAAATTTTATTTTGGTATCATTAATCTACAATTACATGAAGGACATCATGTTTACTAGGCTCCCCCCTTCACCAAGTTCCCCCACATACCTGTTCACAGTCACTGTCCATCAACATAGTAAGATGCTGTAATATCACTACTTGTCTTCTCTGTGTTTCACAGCCCTCCCCATGCCCCTGCCCCACACTATACATGTTAATTGTAATGCCCCCTTCCTTTTTTCCCACACTTATCCCTCCCTTCCCACCCATCCTCCCCAGTCTCTTTCCCTTTGGTAACTGTTAGTCCATTCTTGGGTTCTGTGCTTCTGCTGCTGTTTTGTTCCTTCAGTTTTATTTTGTTCTTATACTCCACATATGAGTGAAATCATTTGGTACTTGTCTTTCTCCGCCTGGCTTATTTCACTGAGCATAATACCCTCTAGCTCCATCCATGTTGTTGCAAATGGTAGGATCTGTTTTTTTCTTATAGCTGAGTAATAATATTCCATTGTGTATATATACCACATCTTCTTTATCCATTCATCTATCGATGGACATTTAGGTTGCTTCCAATTCTTGGCTATTGTAAATAGTGCTGCGATAAACATAGGGGTGCATCTGTCTTTTTCAAACTGGAGTGCTATATTCTTGGGGTAAATTCCTAGAAGTGGAATTCCTAGGTCAAATGGTATTTATATTTTGAGCATTTTGAGGAACCTCCATACTGCTTGTCACAATGGTCGAACTAATTTACATTCCCACCAGCAGTGTAGGAGGGTTCCCCTTTCTCCACAACCTCGCCAACATTTGTTGTTGTTTGTCTTTTGGATGGTAGCCAATCTTACTGGTGTGAGATGATATCTCATTGTGGTTTTAATTTGTATTTCTCTGATGACAAGCGATGTGGAGCATCTTTTCATGTGTCTGTTGACCATCTGAATTTCTTCTTTAGTGAACTGTCTATTCAGCTCCTCTGCCCATTTTTTAATTGGATTATTCACTTTTTGTTTGTTGAGGTGTGTGAGCTCTTTATATATTTTGGATGTCAACCCTTTATCGGATCTGGCATTTATGAATATATTCTCCCATACTGTAGGATACCTTTTTGTTTTATTGATGGTGTCCTTTGCTGTACAGAAGGTTTTCAGCTTGATATAGTCCCATTTGTTCATTTTTGCTTTTGTTTCCCTTGCCCGGGGACATATGTTCAAGAAGAGGTCACTCACGTTTATGTCCATGAGATTTTTGCCTGTTTTTTTCTAAGAGTTTTATGGTTTAATGACTTACATTCAAGTCTTTGATCCATTTCGAATTTACTTTTGTGTATGGGGTTAGACAGTGATCCAGTTTCATTCTTTTACATGTAGCTGTCCAGTTTTGCCAGCACCATCTGTTGAAGAGACTGTCATTTCCCCATTGTATGTCCATGGCCCCTTTATAGAATATTAGTTGACCATATATGTTTGGGTTAATGTTTGGAGTCTCTATTCTGTTCCATTGGTCTGTGGCTCTGTTCTTGTGCCAGTACCAAATTGTGTTGATTACTGTGGCTTTGTAGTAGAGCTTGAAGTTGGGGAGTGAGATCCCCCCCACTTTATTCTTCCTTCTCAGGATTGCCTTAGCTATTCGGGGTCTTTGGTGTTTCCATATGAATTTCTGAATTATTTGTTCCAGTTCAAAGAAGAATGCTGTTGGTAGTTTGATAGGGATTGCATTGAATCTGTATATTGCTTTGGGCAGGATGGCCATTTTGACGATATTAATTCTTCCTAGCCAGGAGCATGGGATGAATTTCCATTTGTTAGTGACCTCTTTAATTTCTCTTAAGAGTGTCTTATAGTTTTCAGGGAATAGGTCTTTCACTTCCTTGGTTAGGTTTATTCGTAGGTATTTTATTCTTTTTGATGCTATTGTAAATGGAATTGTCTTCCTGATTTCTCTATTAGTTTAATTTTAGTGTACAGGAAAGCCACAGATTTCTGTGTGTTAATTTTGTATCCTGCAACTTTGCTGAATTCCGGTATCAGTTCTAGTAGTTTTGGAGTGGAGTCTTTAGGGTTTTTATGCACAATATCATGACATCTGCAAATAGTGACAGGTTAACTTCTTCTTTACCAATCTGGATTCCTTCTATTTCTTTGTTTTGTCTAATTGCTGTGGCTAGGACCTCCAGTACTATGTTGAATAACAGTGGGGAGAGTGGGCATCCCTGTATTGTTCCCGATCGCAGAGGAAAAGCTTTCAGCTTCTCGCTGAAAAAACTCATTCAGTATGATGTTGGCTGTGGGTTTATAATATATGGTCTTTCTTATGGTGAGGTACTTGATCTCTATAGCCATTTTGTTGAGAGTTTTTATCATGAATGGATGTTGAATTTTGTCAAATGCTTTTTCAGCATCTATGGAGATGATCATGTGGTTTTTGTCTTTCTTTTTTTTGATGTGGTGGATGATGTTGATGGACTTTCGAATGTCGTACCATCCTTGAATCCCTGGGATGAATCCCACTTGGTCATGGTGTATGATCCTTTTGATGTATTTTTGAATTTGGTTTGCTAATATTTTGTTGAGTATTTTTGCATCTACGTTCATCAGGGATATTGGTCTGTAGTTTTCTTTTTTGGTGGTGTCTTTGCCTGGTTTTGGTATTAGGGTGATGTTGGCTTCATAGAATGAGTTTGGGAGTATTCCCTCCTCTTCTATTTTTTGGAAAACTTTAAGGAGAATGGGTATTATGTCTTCTCTGTATGTCTGATAAAATTCCGAGGTAAATACATCTGGCCCGGGGGTTTTGTTCTTTGGTAGTTTTTTGATTACCGCTTCAATTTCATTGCTGGTAATTGGTCTGTTTAGATTTTCTGTTTCTTTCTGGGTCAGTCTTGGAAGGTTGTATTTTTCTAGGAAGTTGTCCATTTCTCCTAGGTTTCCCAGCTTGTTAGCATATACGTTTTCATAGTAACTCTAATAATTCGTCGTATTTCTGTGGGGTCCGTCATGATTTTTCCTTTCTTGTTTCTGATTCTGTTGATGTGTGTTGACTCTCTTTTCCTCTTAATAAGTCTGGCTAGAGGCTTATCTATTTTGTTTATTTTCTCGAAGAACCAGCTCTTCATTTCATTGATTTTTGCTATTGTTTTATTCTTCTCAATTTTATTTATTTTTTCTCTGATCTTTATTATGTCCCTCCTTCTGCTGACCTTAGGCCTCATTTGTTCTTCTTTTCCCAATTTCGATAATTGTGACATTAGACCATTCATTTGGGATTGTTCTTCCTTTTTTAAATATGCCTGGATTGCTATATACTTTCCTCTTAAGACTGCTTTTGCTGTATCCCACAGTAGTTGGGGTTTTGTGTTGTTGTTGTCATTTGTTTCCATATATTGCTGGATTTCCATTTTAATTTGGTCATTGATCCATTGATTATTTAGGAGCATGTGGTTAAGCTTCCATGTGTTTGTGAGCCTTTTTGCTTTCTTTGTACAATTTATTTCTAGTTTTATGCCTTAGTGCTCTGAAAAGTTGGTTGGCAGGATTTCAATCTTTTGGAATTTACTGAGGCTCTTTTTGTGGCCTAGTAGGTGGTCTATTCTGGAGAATGTTCCATGTGCACTTGAGAAGCATGTATATCCTGTTGATTTTGGATGTAGAGTTCTATAGACGTCTATTAGGTCCATCTGTTCTAGCGTGTTGTTCAGTGCCTCTGTGTCCTTACTTATTTTCTGTCTGGTGGATCTGTCCTTTGGAGTTAGTGGTGTGTTGAAGTCTCCCAAAATGAATGCATTGCATTCTATTTCCTCCTTTAATTCTGTTAGTATTCGTTTCACATATGTTGGTGCTCCTGTATTGGGTGCATATATATTTATAATGGTTATATCCTCTTGTTGGACTGAGCCCTTTATCATTATATAATGTCCTTCTTTATCTTTTGTTACTTTCTTTATTTTGAAGTCTGTTTTGTCTGATACTAGTATTGCAACACCTGCTTTTTTCTGTCTGTTGTTTGCATGAAATATCTTTTTCCATCCCTTGACTTTAAGTCTGTGCATATCTTTGGGTTTGAGGTGAGTCTCTTGTAAGCAGCATATGGATGGGTCTTGCTTTTTTATCCATTCTATTACTCTGTGTCTTTTGATTGGTGCATTCAGTCCATTAACATTTAGGGTGATGATTGAAAGGTATGTAGTTATTGCCATTGCAGGCTTTAAGTTTGTGGTTACAAAAGGTTCAAGGTTAGCTTCTTCACTCTCTTACTGTCTAACTTAACTCGCGTATTGAGCTATTATAAACATGGTCTGATGATTCTTTATTTCTCTCCCTTCTTATTCCTCCTCCTCCATTCTTCATATGTTGGGTGTTTTGTTCTGTGCTGTTTTTAGGAGTGCTCCCATCTAGAGCTGTCCCTGTAAGATGCCCTGTAGAGGTGGTTTGTGGGAGGCAAATTCCCTCAACTTTTGCTTGTCTGGGAATTGTTTAATCCCTCCTTCATATTTAAATTATATTCGTGCTGGATACAGTGTTCTTGGTTCGAGGCCCTTCTGTTTCATTGCATTAAATATATCATGCCATTCTCTTCTGGCCTGTAATGTTTCTGTTGAGAAGTCTGATGGTTGCCTGATGGGTTTCCTTTGTAGGTGACCTTTTTTTTCTCTCTGGCTGCCTTTAATACTTTTTCCTTGTCTTTGATCTTTGCCATTTTAATTATTATGTGTCTTGGTGTTGCCCTCCTTGGATCCCTTGTCATGGGAGTTCTGTGTACCTCTGTGGTGTGAGAGGCCATTTCTTCCCCTAGTTTGGGGAAGTTTTCAGCAATTATTTCTTCAAAGACACTTTCGATCCCTTTTTCTCTCTTCTTCTTCTTCTGGTACCCTTATAATGTGGATATTGTTCTGTTTCGATTGGTCACACAGTTGTCTTAAAATTCTTTCATTCCTGGAGATCCTTTTATCTCTCTCTGCATCAGCTTCTCTGTGTTCCTGTTCTCTGTTTTCTAGTCCATTAATGGTCTCTTGCATCTCATCCATTCTGTTTTGAAGTCCTTCCAGAGCTTGTTTTATTTCTGTATTCTCCCTCCTTAGTTCTTGCATATTTCTCTGCAAGTCCATCAGCATGGTTATGACTTTTGTTTTGAATTATTTTTCAGGAATATTGGTTAGATCTATCTCCCCAGGTTCCTTCTCAGGGGAAGATGTAGAAGATATCAAAGATGTCTGGGTTAGTCTTGTCTGGATCAAATTTTTTTGCCTTTTCATGTTGATAGGTACAGTGGTATGCTATTGACTCATCTGTCAGCTGGGAGAGCCAAGACTCTTTCCACTTGCTCCTGGCCTTTCTTTACTGGGACAACTGCAACCTCTAGTGGCTTGTGTTGGGCAATTGCGTGTATACTAGGTCTCTGTATCTTGCCCGGCCTGTATGGAGGAAGCTCCCTTGCTGTGAGTATGGCCAGCCTCAGGCTGCTGCTCTGCTATGGCGGGTCCTGAAGGGGTGATGGACGGGGGTCTGTTTGGCTGTTTACCCCCATGAGTGGTCTCAGAGCTGTTGTCCATGGGGTTAGTGTGCCCGGAGTTCCCTGGAATTTCCAGCTGCTGGACTGTGACCCGGAATGCTTCCGTCCAGTAGTGGGGTCCCTATTCCTTTAAGACTTTCAAAAAACACTCGCTTTTCTTTGTCCCAGGAGTGCTGGCTTTGGGACCCATTCAAAGGTCTTTCTGTCCTGCTTCCCTAGTTTCTGGCACCCCACACATGCACTGTGTGTCTGCGCTCTGGTGCGGATGGCTAGGGCTGGGTGTTTAGCAGTCCTGGGCTCCCTCTCCCTCCCCGTTCTGACTCCTCTCCTCCCGCCGGGAGCTGGGGTGAGGGTCCGCCGGGCTGCAGCTTGTATCTTACCCCTTTCACCAGGCGCTGGATTCTCGCAGGTGTGGATGTAGTCTGGCTATTGCCCTGTGTCTCCTGGTCTCTCTTTTAGGGATAGTTGTATTTGTTGTATTTTCAAAAATATATGTGTTTTGGGGAGGAGATTCCCACTGTCCTACTCATGCTGCCATCTTGGCTCCACCTCCTAATTTGTAACTATTTTTAAATACATATTTCTTAGCTTGTTCATGTAAAACTCTTGGAAGCAATGACAACCCAGCAACAATGGCCACCCCCAGTACCCATATGTTGGTATTTAAATGGAGTTCCTCAGGAAAATAATCCATAAATCTTCAGAGAAATAACTCATTACAGTCTGGGAAAGATAATGGTAAAGATAGACTCAAATATCTTTTTTTCAATAGACTAGTGGGTTCATGTCTGAAGGACATGGTGACTAGTTTGAAAACACTCCTATCTGGCCCAAAATGATACAGTTAGAGCATGAAAATAAAATCTGATTGTAATTGATTAAGAATATATCATTAAATATATAAAATCTGTGAGGTCTTTACAATTTAAAACAGGAAGAAACAAATAAAAAACTCCCTGGTTACTATTCAATGTTGATAAATCACCAACTCATTTCAGAATCTGAAAATTGATAAAGAGAAAAAATTAAGCATTTATTTTGCTTTGTAGGATAATACACAATACTCAGTGGGGAGACAAAGAACTCAATCTTTTATACTTTAATACTTCTTGATCCTTTCATACTGTAGAAGAATTTCAGCTGAGAGAAGTAGGAGGAATGATAGATTAGCAAAATGACACTTTTGCAACCCCAAGTGAAATATCTGCTTTAAGCATTGGCTATTTGTAGGTGGTAAAGAGGATTAGGTGAAAATTTAAATGTCTTGCGTTAAATTTTGAGGTGCCAAGACAGGGTTCAAAGAGAGACCACTGACCATTCTAAATTAGAATGATACTTTTACTGCTAAGATGCATTCATAGAATCAAGGTTTTTGCACAATTTGAGGCATAGTACCTTGAACTTGTCACTGGTAGAATCCATTTCCTTTTTTTTTTGAGAGGGCATCTCTCATATTTATTGATCAAATGGTTGTTAACAACAATAAAATTCTGTATAGGGACTCAATGCCCAATGCACAATCATTAATCTAACCCAAGCCTAATTCTCGTCAGTCTCCAATCTTCTAAAGCATAACAAACAAGTTCTTACATGGTGAACAAACTCTTACATAGTGAATAAGTTCTTACATGGTGAACAGTACAAGGGCAGTTATCACAGAAACTTTCTGTTTTGATCACGCATTATGAACTATAAACAATCAGGTCAAATATGAATATTCGTTTGATTTTTATCCTTGATTTATATGTGAATCCCACATTTCTCCATTATTATTATTATTATAATTTTTAATAAAATGCTGAAATGGTAGATGCAAGATAAAGGTAGAAAACATAGTTTAGTGCTGTAAGAGAGCAAATGTAGATGATCAAGTGTGTGCCTGTAGATTAAGTGTTAATCCAAGCTAGACAAGGGCAATAAAACATCCACAGATGCAGAAGATTTCTCTCAAAACAGGGGGGGTGAGGTTCTAAGCCTCACCTCTGTTGATCCCCAATTTCTCACCTGATGGCCCCCCTGCGACTGTGGCTGTCTTAGGTTGTTCCTCCCTTGAGGAATCTTACCCATCTCTGGCTAACCAGTCATCTTCTGGGGCCATACAGGGAAATGTAAAGTTGGTAAGTGAGAGAGAGGCACTATTATTTGAAAAGGTTAGCTTTTTACTTCTTTGCAGATTTATGCCCTGTGGCTTTTATGCCCAGTATTTGTCTTGAGGTATCTTTACCACTTGGAAGAATTCTGATACTCAGTAAATTCGATATGAGGCACGATTTCTATTTAAGGGTTGTAATTAGGAAGGAAGAAGAAAAGCTATAGGAGTAGCAGATGGAAGAAAACATGGGAAGATTGATTATTTCTTTGACATATCTTCTTGTAGAGTAACTTCAGCATGTATAGGTTTTAAACTACTAATTAAATTGCACACACACATTAACATAATAGGAATACAGTTACATAACCAAAGCAGACCTATAATTACCAGCCATCTCCAGTGAAACCAAGAAAACCAGTTAGGCACCCTAGGCATTTGTGAAAACTTATCTATGATATGGTGGTTATTGTCCAACTGAACTTGAACAGTCTGAGAGAAATCAGACAAATTAAAACAACCCATTCCTGGGGAATGTTCACATCCCTTATGTTCTTTTAACAGTAGATAGTCTGTAGTTGTAAGATTTTGAAGTGCTACAACTTGCACTTCTCCTAATTCTTGGTTGAGTTCCAACAGTATAGATCCAGTCAAATTTGTTGTTTTACTGTATGCACAGGCCAGCTTAGATATCTCCTTCTTCATTCCCATGGCAAGTCCAGGAACTGGTGGGATGAGTGCATCTACAGCTGTAGCAGTGCGTGGATGTTTGTTGGGGTTTTTTGATGATCATCTTCTGGTCTGACTCTTCCAGAGAGTGCTGATGTTGGAAGTTCTTTTTCATATCGTATCTTAGTTCATTTTTGGGGTAGCCAAATTAGGATTTGATCCTCTGAATAAACACAAACAGACCATTTGCCCACACTTTGATATGCCCTTTATACCATTGTGTAGAACTCATTGGAGGTCACCACACAGGAACTGCTTTTTTTTTTTTTTAAGAGAAAGGAATATTATCAGAAAAATATACCTCCATAGCCGATC
Source organism: Manis pentadactyla (assembly GCF_030020395.1). Taxonomy (NCBI): domain Eukaryota; kingdom Metazoa; phylum Chordata; class Mammalia; order Pholidota; family Manidae; genus Manis; species Manis pentadactyla. The sequence goes on from NC_080023.1 coordinate 22,104,769, forward strand.
ATCTGACACCCTTTAAGTGATCAAAATTAAGGATATTTAAAGCATACATTAATTGTTGATTTACAGTTAGTTTTATCCTATCAGGGAGTAATCCCCCTTTTCTTTCTTTCTTTTTCTTTTTTTTTTGTTATCATTAATCTACACTTACATGAAGAATATTATGTTTACTAGGCTCTCCCCTATACCAAGTCCCCCCTGTAAACCACTTTACAGTCACTGTCCATCAGCATAGCAAAATGTTGTAGAATCACTACTTGTCTTCTCTGTGTTGTACAGCCCTCCCCTTTCTCCCACCCCCCCATGCATGCTAATCTTAATACCTCTCTTCTTCTTCTCCCCCCTTATCCCTCCCTACCCACCCATCCTCCCCAGTCCCTTTCCCTTTGGTACCTGTTAGTCCATTCTTGGGTTCTGTGATTCCACTGCTGTTTTGTTCCTTCAGTTTTTCCTTTGTTCTTATATTCCACAGATGAGTGAAATCATTTGGTATTTCTCTTTCTCTGCTTGGCTTATTTCACTGAGCATAATGCCCTCCAGCTCCATCCATTTTGCTGCAAATGGTAGGATTTGCCCTCTTCTTATGGCTGAGTAGTATTCCATTGTGTATATGTACCACCTCTTCTTTATCCATTCATCTACTGATGGACTTTTAGTTTGTTTCCAATTCTTGGCTATTTTAATTGGGCTGCAATAAACATACGGGTGCATCTGTCTTTCTCAAACTTGATTGCTGTGTTCTTCGGGTAAATTCCTAGGAGTGGAATTACTGGGTCAAATGGTAAGTCTGTTTTGAGCATTTTGATGTACCTCCATACTGCTTTCCACAATGGTTGAACTAATTTACATTCCCACCAGCAGTGTAGGAGCGTTTCCCTTTCTCCACAGCCTCGCCAACATTTGTTGTTGTTTGTCTTTTGGATGGCAGCCATCCTTACTGGTGTGAGGTGATACCTCATTGTGGTTTTAATTTGCATTTCTCTGATGACAAGCAATGTGGAGCATCTTTTCATGTGTCTGTTGGCCATCTGTATTTCTTTTTCAGAGAACTGTATGTTCAGTTCCTCTGCCCATTTTTTAATTGGATTATTTGTTTTTTGTTTGTTGAGGTGGGTGAGCTCTTTATATATTTTGGACGTCAAGCCTTTATCAGATCTGTCATTTACAAATATATTCTCCCATACTGTAGGGTTAGAACCCAATTTTTTAAAGAAAGAGTTCAAGTTACTTCTTATGAACATTTTATTCTTGGTGTTTCTTCTGATATTGATATCACAGTGACAACTAATTTCAATTGAAACCTGAAAAGACATTTAAATGTCAATTACATAGTTTTAATTTTAAATTTCTATAATATCTTGGTTGCTGAATTATGTACTGGCAATGACTTTCTAAAAGCTAAGCATTGCTGGCCTACCCAAGATAACTTGCAGGCAACTGGTCACTTAAAGTGAAACCGAATGATTGTTCAGAATGATGGTTTCTTTTAAAGCCTGATGTTTAATGGAAGTTGAACAGAATCAAATCACCTTCCTTGCTGAGTAACAGACCATCGTCTTTCCTCAGTTACACAAATCCTGGAGCAGTTTGGTCATAAGAATTACCCAAGTGGGGGAAAAGTTGTAAAACTAGTTGGATTCTGTGGTTCCTTTATGGGGTAAAAAAAAAAAAAAAGTTAAGACTCTAAAGTGCAGTTATTTAGAGTCTGACTTTCAGAGAGATTCTTATATTAGCACACTCCTATTCACCCAGCTTTCAGCAGAAAATGTCATTATTTTCTAAGGAGAACACAGTATTGCATGCTTATCCTTTATCAGCAGTGATCTTGCATTCTATTACACAGCCAGGGATCCATGCCCAGAAGCTACTTAGAATACTTAGTCAATTGGATAACAAGATTTTAAGCACGCATATTTTCTTTGGTAAAATGGAATTTTTGTTTTTTAACACTACTTGGGAAAAATAAAAACTAAGCTAGTGTTTTTATTTTTACTTTTGAATGAGAATAAAATAAAATATGCAGAGGGTATTAGCAATGATGGATATTAAAATTTTAATAATGTGATATCAACAGCAGATACATTTTCTTTTTAATGTTGGTTTACTAATAAATAATTTTAGAACATTATTTGCACAAAAATATGTATTAAATAGCCATCGGTTTTACTGAAATATCCAGTCTTTAAAAAAAGTCCTATTTGCTTGAGAAATTGCAGTACTATATAAACATAAATTCAGTCCATTGTAAACATAAAAGTAGTGAAAGAAACTGATGCACTGATGTTGAAAATGTTGAAAATAACTACCCTGACTCATGCACATTGCCTTTCACCATTTTTGAAGTTTTAAATCTATGCTTGTAAGAATGAAAGGTAATACTGAAAACTGATTATTATTATCAGTAGGTTTTGTGGATTCTTTTTAATGGAAGTAGTTTTACAATTTTCCTTAAGAAAGAAATAGCAAAGCTACTGAAAATAACAGAATCTTCATAATAGTTTCCTTATAACTAAGTTCTTCATAATTATTCTTATCATCCATGAATATATTTTTATCTTTTTTTTTCCTGGCAAATATGCCTATGGAATCTAGGAAATCTCTTAAGACCATCAGTGGTTGATAATAATGAACTAGACTCTCAATTATCTTCTAGACCAGTAATTTTTTTCCTTGCTAGTTTATCCTTTGTTCCATTTAAGTAGTTCAAGTGTGGATCAAGATTTTGTGCTTCACAGAGATTTCTGATTGCCTTTTATAATTCGGTTGGCCTATAATTTTAAAGCATTGCATCATTAAAAAAAAACAGCGTTATATTGGTAATATAACAATATCCATTTTGTTGAAATTCATTTTTGTCCCTTTGAAGAGTCCCTGCAAAATATAAACAAGTTCAGTGAGTCATGGTAGCAAAATGAGAGGGTTTGTTTGTCAGTGTAAAGTCCAGTCTCCCTGAAGAGTCTTATGGGGTGGCACTGACTACCATGTACATTTCCATGGTCCAGTGTCTAGCTGTCCCATCCTGCAGTCTTGAAAACTTGACATGTCAGTTCTCTGATCGTGGATTTCTCCCATAGGCGTAGATTCACATTAACTGTGTTCAAACACTGATATACAATATCAGAAGGCCTTGTAAATTGGAATCCTGTGAAACCCTGTACTGGATGTATGTTCTTTCAGATTGTAGACCCACATGAGAAGCCAGGTGATGAAAAGAAGTTTTCTGTTGAATGTGGACTCAAGATGAAGAATATAATGTGATTGAAGTGCCTGCATCAGACAAAAATTAGCAAAACATTCAGAGTCAGTTGACTATAATCGCTTACTTCCATGGTCACACTGGGGATTTTTTGCCCAGGGAGTGAGAAAGTAAATTTCCTGCGAGGCTTTCTCTTTCTTTTTGTACTCTGATGGGCCCTGCCCAACTTGCCTCTCTAACAATGCTTTATCTAGTGGTCAACAGTGGGCAGCCATCCTCACTGAAAACTGCCTTAAAATTTGTGTGTATTTAATCAGATGATTATAAAGTTTGGCTTGCTTAGGGGTCATACTTTCTCTTGAAAATAACTTTGCCTGTCTGCTCTGCTCCATTTGTGTATGTATTTTTAATTTTACATAAAAAATTTGCAAAAAAATGAACTTCTTTCCATGAACTTGAGAGGCATACTTCTCTCATGATATACTTGGTTTCCTGATTTTTTTTGAATTATAGGGATTTGGGGTAGACACTGAGGCCTTTTAGGATTTGTGCTTTCCTTTACTCATGAGTTTAGTTCTCACATGTATTCTTTCCATGGTTTTCTCTGTTGGTAATCAACATTTAAATGAATGTTCTGAAGGTCCTACTATTTTTTACTAATTACGTGTGTTCTGGAAACTTTTGCAGACTTACAGAGCTTCCAAAAAATACAGAAATATATGAAAGATCTGCTGACTAGATAGATGCCTTAGAATTTCCTAAGATGTTATAAAGATATTCCTGATCAAATATCTAACTTATCACTGAAGCAATGAATTTAAAATAACTCTTTCTTCTCTATAAAAATTAAAACATTCATGATTCCATTATTATGCAAGTAAATTAATTAGGTTAGTAATTAATTAGGTTAGGTTAGTAATTAGTAATTACTGTTAGTAATTAGGTTAGTAATTAGTAATTAATGTTATACTTTTTATATAAAATATGTATTTATATATATATTCATTATATATTTAATGTCATTCTGGCCCCAAGTATGAGGTTGAGGAGATAATTTAAGGAAAATATCTTCTTTTGAATAGTAGAATAACCTCTTTAAGTCCCTTGGTTAGTGATTTCTTCCAAGAAGAGTCTGATAGCCATTTGAATAGCAATGACAGTGATGTTTTTCACAGAGGACAATTGGCCATAGACATGTGCATAAAGAGATATGGGAATTATTTTCAGTCATGTATGCATTAATTTATTCACTATGTATTTAATTCCTCTTCTGTACCAGCTCCTATGTCAGTTCTAAATGTGCACTTCCCAGGGGAGCTAGTAGCTACATGTGACTATCAAGCACCTGAAATGTGGTGTTGTGACCAAGGAAGTGATTTTTAAATGGTATTTAATTTTAATTAATTAAAATAAAAATACTTGAAGCAGTATAAATTTTTGATTATATGTTGAAATGACAGTTGTAGATATATTAGTTTAAATAAAATATGTTTATTAAAATAAATGTCACTGGTTCTTTTTACATCTTTCACTTGGCAGCTAGAGTATTAAACATCTATAACCCATTATATTTCTATTGGATAATACTGTCCGTGAGCTTCTGGTGGTGGAACCAAATAGAAATGGTCTTCAACCATCATGAAGCTTTAGATCATGATTTATTATGGGCTTTCGATATGGAAGACTCCTTTTGATAACTAACTTTAGCAATGAAAATTGTACCCAAATGAATAGCTAGCAAACTCAATTCCAAGTTAAAAGTAAATGAAGAATGTTTGAATATGTCCCTACCAAAAAAAAAAAATCATATTAGAAACCAAGGGATCTTAAATGTGTAGAAGAATGAGGTTTTACTCTTTTATGTTGTTCTATTGTAATCTATTTTATTATGGCATAGTAGCGATTTTTTGATTCTGACAGAAAGCTCATTACTTTATAGAAGAGTTCATTTAATTATTATAGTAATTCTGTGAGATATAAGTATTACTTCTATTTTATAAAAGAAGAAAGATAGGCTTTGAATGATAATTCAACTTTTGAAAATTTATACAAAAATGATGAACAGAGCAAGGATGCAAAGTCATATTTCTCATTTCAAACTCATTTCTCATTTCAGTTCCCTTGAAGTTGAAGAAGAAGACTTTGCAATGTGATTTTCAAAAAATAATACTATAGCTTTGGTCCAGGACACTCATGCTACAATATGAAATGATTTTGTTCTTTACCCCAGAAAAGGAATTCACCTTCCTCCATTCTGTGATTGTTGTTTATTATAACCAGTTGACCAATGTCATTCAGTCTTCTAATAAGAGGAGTTTTTTCACTTCTTTTTCTTGCTTAAAGGACTCTGCAACAAGTTGCATTAAGGACAGTACCAGGTACCCTTAGGATTGGATACTACAAGGAATTAATGGAAGCAGTTTTTTTTCAGGATAATCTGGCACTGTCACTAGGAAAACCATCTTTATCAAGGGACTGAATCATGATTTCCAAGACACTTTTAGGGTAGATAAAGATGGTCTGATGAAAGAGGACTCCTTAAATCAAGAACAGCAAAACAAAATTTAATTACCTGAGCCTAGTATAAGTGATGTCTGAAGGTGGTCAAAAGGTATAAACTTCAGTAATACAAAAAAATACATCTTAAAGAGAAATAAAAACATAAAATAACTGATTTAATAATGACTAATAGTCTACTTAATTTTTTAATGAACACGTGAAAATACTTTTGTAAACCTAGTTTAAAATTTATAATCTCTACTTCTTCATTTAAAGCATGCACTTGTAGAAAATGAAGTTAAATCCTTCAGAATTCAGAAAAAATATTTTAGGAATTATCTTAATGTACACTAAAAGATAAGAAATTATCAGGGAGACATAAAATAATGTTATGAAAAAGAAAATACTGTCATGTATTTATCAGTCTAACAAATTCTTCAAGACAATAATTAGTGATTACAGAAGTTACCTATATTAGGCACCTTTACTTTTCATGGCTGCATTGTTATTTTTGTTTATTCAACAAGAAGTTATCCTCTTCCTCACCAGGACATACTTGAATAAATCATTAGTACAAACTAGACCATAACACAGGACTTATTTATTTATGGCAAGTCCTTTATTAAGGAACAGGTACTATTCTTCTCATATAGTCAAATAAAGCAAAACATCATTAATGGATTCAACTGAAAAAAATCAATAAACAAATTTATATGTACATTAGGGGAAAAGACTTGAATACACGTCTCAGTTATAGCTAAGCAGGGAGAAACAAAACATCTTCCACACTAAGATACACTGACAATAAATGGGGTCACCTTGTGTATTCTCTACACCAAAGTAAATGAACCAATGAACATTTCCTATAATTGGCTAATTTCCAAACAAAAACATTATTCCTGATTTCTCAGGATTAATGTTAGACTTTATGGCACGAACACTGTAAACCCATTTTCTCTGTTAAATGCTGTTTTTTCTGAGGCTTCTTTTTACAACAGGTAACTCAGAGAAAAGCAAGGCTCACCTCAGTCCATGAGGTTGGGGTGTGCCCTAAATATGAATTTCTACTCTAATTTGGGCTTGTGGATTTGTTTTACTGGAGGAGAATGTGGATATTTTAACAACCATGTTAGAGAAAAGATAGGCATTTAAAATGTGACAAAAATAAAGGAAAGGACCTGTTTTTACCTTTATAAAGTCTTTTCAATCCAGCTTAGGGAACTCTTATCATAATTAAATTGGGCAGATAAATACAGTTGCATTTTTAAATTTTGTCAATCTTTCACTAAGGGAAAAACTACTACTCATGGGTCTCAACATGGAGATACTATAAATAACCACACAAAAACAGCATCTCTGCACAGAGCACAGATGTTAATGCATCATTCCGATCTACTCTTGCTCTTGAATCCTTTAATTAAATATAGTAAATTGCCACTGATTCAATAAATTAAGATCCTTTCATGTAGTAGATATTAATTAAAGATATTTGTCTTTTAGGCTATCTTATGATTATATATAGTAAATATAGAAACATGTTGAATTTTGCCAGGTTTTTAGGTGGAAAAAAAAATATTTTCTGAAGCCTGAAATGTCAGGCATCAGGAATGACCATCTTCATGTAGTTCCACAAGTAAAAACTTTCTAGTGCTTTATTCCTTTAGCAGTGTTATTGTAGCTTTCTTAGCTAGGTAAGGCCCTCATTATTAATAGTAAGAGATGCTGATTGTTCTGCCTAATTTTGGATATTTGTGGTGAGTGAGAAAAGCTATAACAAGGACATCAGATGTCTGTATTGGTTTTATACAATGTAAACAGCAACAAAATGTAATGTAATGTCTTTTCAATGATAAAGATGTTTTTTTTAAATATCCTCATATTATTCAATTCAAAAGTGCATTGAATTCAAAAGAGTGCCAGATATGTGAATCAATAAAAGCTTCAAGTGAATGTCATACTTCTGAAAGGTTTTAATGGAGACCCAGGGAGAATACTTATGAAAATGGAACCAGAATGCCTAAGGAGTGGAACTAGAAAAAACAAAAAGGAGCAATTTCTAGAAATTTACATTTATAGCAACCATGATTTAGAAAACCACGGAAATACAATGAATTATAAATTTTCTAACTAAAAATACAGATTTGTCTAAAATGTTAATGAAATGAAATATAGCAAATGATTTTATTCCAGCTCAATATTATAAGTCTAAATTCCCAGTAACTTGAAAACTAATTAAGAATAGTAATATTACTTATATATCTTCAGTAAATATCCCTAAATTGTCCTCTCCAATCTGTGACTCTATTTAAATTTTACTGTACTTTACAGTCACTTTTTTTTTTCTATTTCTCTTAATCATTCCAAAATATTTATAGGTGGCTACTACATTCTAGTCACTATTTGGGGAGCTAAAGTAGAGCTAGAAATAAGAGAAAAGAGATTAATATTCTCTTGGAGCTTGCCTTCCAGTTGAGGAGTCAGTAAATGCCTAACATGGTTCAGTTATTGGTAAATGTAATAAAAAAATGATTAGACCACTGCATTAGTTAGCGAGGGCTGCGGTAACAAAGTGCTACAACTGAGTGGTTTAAACAACAGAAATGTGTTGTCTCGTAGGTCTGGAGCCTAGATATTCCAGATTAAGTCCTGGCAGGTTTGGCTCCTTCTGAGGGCTGTAAGGGAGAATCCATTCCATGCTTGTTCCTAGCTTTTGGTGTTTGTTGGCCATCTTTGATATTCCTTAGCTTGTATAAGCATCACCCTGATTTGTACTTTCATCCTCACATGTTGTTCTCTGGTGTGTGCATGTCTTTGGGTCCAAATTTCCCCTTTGTATGCACCATTCATATAGGATTAGGGTCCACCATGAGTACATCATTTATAACTTGATTACATCTGTAAATGCTTTATCTCTAAATAAGGTCGCATGTCTTTTCTGAGAGTCACAATTTCACTTGTAACATTTATTAGAGACTGACTGCTGGGGGATGTTACAGATAGTTTGGATAAGGTGGCACTGGCCACATCTTGGATGATAACAAGTATCAGATAAAAGAAGTCAAGGTGTCAAAGCTTTCCTTAAAGAGCAAAATACCAAGGGCCAAGTAAGCTGGGAACACTTGTAGAACATAGCAGTAGACAAGTTGCTGCATCTGGAGTATCTAGGGCCAAGGAGAGCAATGAATAAGAAGCAGGCAGGGCCCAGAAAGTAGGCTCTTTGGAGACCACGAGAAAGAGTCTGGAGTTATCTTAACTTGGAGAGTCCATAGCTAGAAGGTTTTAAAGAGGGAGTGGTTGGGTCTAATATATATTTCAAATGACCATTCTGGCTGACGTTTCTCTTTTCTCTCTGTGAAGACTATGTATCATGTCAGTTCTTTGTGATCTCTCTCTTTCTCAACTCCTGGATCATTTATTGTCTTCATATTATGGACGTCTTAGGAGAAGTACAGGAATCAAAAACTATTAGGTACAATGCTTATTCACACACAAGTCTCAACTGTCATCATTAAAAAGATCCTTCTTTCAAAGCAGTGCATTAGTTGGTTGCTATACTTGGTATCATTTAATTTCATATACATTCAAAAAGCTTAGAGATTAAAGTCTTCACAAATTCTTTTTTTAAAAAGACAGATGCAAAAGCCCATCCTTTTAGGGCCAGGCTAACCCTCACTTCCTCTTTGATGCTCTCCTCAATGTCCCCATAGCTGTTATCATTTCCTTCATAGTTCAGACCTGAATTTTAACAGTTTCCATACTTTCATTGTGCTTATTTGTTATCTGATGCCCCAGATAGCCTGTGAGCTCCTTTAGTTCAGGAACTTTGATTTTATTTATTTTTAATCTTTTATAGCCAGCATGTTACACAATCTTTGACAACAGGAAGAAACGGAATGCATTTTGATGGTTACAATACATTCCTTAGAACTGATCTCTAAAAAAACTTTATTTCCCACCAACCAAAAGAAAAATTTAAAGGTAGTCAAAAAATAATGAGATTTTAATAAGAGACTTGAGGTGGCTTTATCATATCCAGTTTAGATTTTTCTAGATGAATTGTCCACATTCCAAAAGTAACTTGCTTTGGTTGAATCTGTGATTTTTCATTAGTACAAACTGGAGCCTTTGAATTCTTCTGCCTCTCTGATTCATACTTCTTGGGACAACTTCCACTAGAGGATTTCTTCTCTTCACCTCCCAATGGAGAGGGGAGATGATATCCATTATTACACCATTCATTTATAACTTTTTCAGACCTGCTTATTATGCATGTTGAATTTCAAGTTTGTGACTATAAACTTGTTAACCTGTAAAACTTGTGAACTGATTCATGCACCAAGAAGGAAAGGGTGGAATTGTGTGAAGTGTCTGTGCTGTTACTAATTTTATCCCTTGGGTGTGTTGACGTGAGTAAGGGGGACTGTCCACTAACAAATAATTCCGCAGATGGTTGTTCTGCCTGTGAATTGTGTGGGCTCTGCACGTTTTGCAGTTTCTATATCCCATTCTTAATAATTATTTTTATATCCATAGAGCATATTTAATGTAAGAAATATAGTGGCTTATTAGTGATAACTTATATAAAGATGAAGACTACTTCATCCAAAATTCATTGAGTTTCTACAATGTACTATGCACAAGAAAGGGGGGAATGAATACTAGGGTGACCATGTCATCCATCTTGGCCCAGGACTGTCTCAGTTTTAGCACTAGAATGTCCTGTACTCTGGGGAACCTCTCAATTCCCATATGGTCATCCTTTGTCTGATAAACTTGTATTTAATTATAAAGATATTTTAAATTCTTTTAAAATTCCTTTTATCTTTATTTTTTTCATCCTTCCGCTCCTACAAACAGATAGTATTTGAAAGATAATCAGATCAAGTATTCCTAAAATATACATGAAAAAGGACAAAGGATATTTACATGAAGTTCATTTGGTGAAATGAATGCTGCGATGTCACGTACCTTTCCTTAAAGAGGGTAGTAAGTTTGTCATTGACATGTTAGTAGGCCATGGACTCATTGGGCCTTGTGTAGGAACAAAAGCAAAACTACTTTTGAGGTAAAAGGGTAAAAAATACAGAGCATTCCTGGAACTCTATAGCAGTGTGGATTTAGACACCTTTTCCCTAAATGCCTTTTTCCAAACTTTTTGAAGAATGTCAACTCTTCTTCAAGAGGACATTATACATTTAAATCCCAGTTCTGTCTCTAACATCTGTAACCTTCACCAAACTTCTGTTTTTCTCTCTGAAACTATTAAGGTGGTGGGTTAGGAGGGCTTATGATACTTACAGATTTACTGTAAGGTTTAAATGGCATAACTATTCCTAGAGCATCTGTGTGTAGACAAAAATAGGTTTTCAATAAATGTCAAATGTTAGCACAGGGCTGAGCCTTAGCACAGTGCTCTTCACCTTTTGTGAAACCCTGTAAATCTGTCATCCTTTCATTTCCTCTCTCCCAAGTTTGTGATCTACCATGGCAGTTCTAGGATTCCATTATGCTGATATATCATGCTTATTTATTTCTATTTCTGCTACTTCAAAAGTGTGCAAGCTTCTGGAGAAGAGTGACCTGTGATTCTATACTTTTGATGCTTTCTATGGTGGCCAGGCCCATAGTAGAGATTCAACAATATTTGGCAAAATCTAATGGATGGAGAAAAGCAGAGAATAATGATGGCATAGAGAGCCACCCAGAAATAGAGGAATTTGATCTTCTACTTGAAAACTTGAGAAGATAATTTAGGATTGAATAATTAAACACCTTTTACCCGAACTTGCTTCTCTTTATACAAGATCAGTCCTACTCTCTACTTCAAGGCTCACCCTCTGGCTATAAGACAAAGCCCATATTCATAATTATTTGAGACATTCCCTGAAAATTCCATGCCATTGTCCATTTCATAATGCCCCTTTACTTGGTGAGTCTTCTCTGAATATTTCACATTGATCTATGTGACATATCTTACTTTATCCATTTTCACCCTGCCAGCCTTCATTCCTTTTTCACCTAACTAAATCATAGTAATCCTTCAAAACTCAGTTTCAGCATTACCACCTCTAATAAGGCTTTCTGAACTATCCTCACCCTACCTCCCTAAGCCTAATTGAATATATTTGTATACATAGTTATCTCATGAAAAATTTTGTCATTCCCTCTATCTTACCATTGTCAATTTTCCCTTAAGAGTGGAAGTTTATTCATGAAAGGACAGTGACTCACTTTTTTATACAGTACCTGCTAAATAAACAGGTACAAAAATGATTTTTGAATAAATGCCTTTGAATCTGAAATCTGTAGTCATAGTGTACCTTATATTCTATTTCAAAAGTGCTATTTCTTCCAGGTTGTGCAGTGTGAACAGTTACACTATAGCTATTGCTTTCTAGGGGGCTATAGCAAGGCTATGCAATAGAGTTTACTGACTACAGATTCAAAGTTTGCTAGCAATACACTAGGTTGTACTGATTATGCCCATCCTGTCCATTAGGTGTCACCCATTGTTGTCTTATGATTGAAAGTTCTGTGGGGCAACTCTCACATGAGGCCAAGAACACTGTCTGATTGGCAGAACTGGTCACTTCTCAGTCATGAGAAGACTGTTAAAAACCAGGTGAGAGTTCTCTATTACCTCCATTAAACTTAAGTGGGATGTTCTTCAATTAAGGCCAAACTTGCTGCCTGTGAAATACATGTATTCCTCTTTTATCCAGAGTAGTTGCTTAGAGACCTTGTAAATGAATAGTGTATAAACAAATTGCTTGTAAACAAATAGTTTGCTTATAGACCTCAGTAAAGAGAGCACTTTCTTAAAGACAGGGGCCTGTGGTTGAGTGGTACTCTGCCAGGGACAGCTATTTCATCAAAAGGAGTGCTGAAAACACTCTTTATCCACTTCCTCATCTGTAAAAGAGGGACAAAGAATTTCCACCTCAGAGTATTGTTGAATGCATGAAATAATAGTACATATAAAACAGAATATGCACTGTCTCCATTTTTTGAGATTATATCTGATATGTTATTCCTAAGGAGATATTTTTTCCAGTTTACACAACAGTCTTGGAAAGAAAATATGAATTTTTTAGCACATTTTTGTGCTCATTTCTTGATAAAACTGAGCTTGTTTACTGTGGTCTTAATGCATTCTGGTCCTTTGGTTTGTCATTTACCTGTGAGGTTACAAGAAAAGATTCACCACTGTTGATCTGGTCACATAAACTTATATGGATTTATTCTCTAAAATCTCAAAGTCAATAATGACTCAGACAATAGAACATGCTCATATTGTCATAGTTAAGCACTATATGGCTAGCTAGATGGGGAACCAAACCTGATATTGTGTGGTTCTAAACACCTGTTTCACTGTTAGATCAAAATTACAAGTAAAAATAATAATAATAAAGAGAGAAATGTAGTATCCACACATAAATCAAGTATAAAAACCAAATGAGTATTCATATTTGAACTGACTGTTTAGAGTTCATAATGCATGAGCAAAACTGAAAGTTTCTGTGATGACTGCCCTTGTACTGTTCACTATGTAACTTATTCATTATGTAAGAATTTGTTCTCCATGTAAGAACTTGTTTGTTATGCCTCAGAAGATTGGAGACTGACGAAAATTAGGCTTGGGGTGGATTAATGATTGTGCATTGAGCATTGACTCCCCTATACAGAATTTTATTGTCGTTAACAATCATTTGATCAATAAATATGAGAGATGCCCTCACAAAAAAAAAAAAAAAAAAAAGGACAGACTTCCAATGGTAAAATAAAAAAGTAACCGGGATGTAATGTATAGCATAAGGAATATAGTCAAGATAATGTAACAGCTTGGTAGGGTGATAGCTGGAACCTCAAATTATGTATATAAATGTTCTACCACTGTGTTGTACACTTGAAACTAATGTAATGTAATACTGTGCGTCAACTACCCTTCAATAAAAAAATAATTATTTAAAAAAAAAAAAAAAAGAATTACAAATGTAAGCGATAGCATTTTCTCCTGTCATACATTAGTAAATGTGCATATATAAAAAAAAAAAAAAAATTACAAGTAAAACCCCAGCAAGATAACTGAAATAATGCAGGACTGTATGAAAAACATTGACTATAGGTATCTCAGTGTTAGAATGACACAGCAACTACTGGATGCAGAGATCAACAAAACAAACTTTTCTAAACTCAGGAAGACAGATTAAGACAAAAAAAGACAATTCCAAATATGAACTTTCTATGAATATAATAAAACCAAATATTAAAAAGGTATGGGCAATTATAATATAACAATGACAGAACTCAGTTATTCAATGAACAGTACAGAAAATATAAGAAGAGGAAGAAGGAATTTCTTTTCTGTGGTGTGAGTAAATTGTTATCATCAGGCCTAGGCTACAAACAATCCTAGTGTTCTAGGAAGATGGTTTCAGATTCAACTGTCATGACACTATTTCCACGGATATGATACAGTTAAGACATATGAAGAATGATGTATTCTAGAGGCTAATTGTCATTCTTGTTTACTGTGCAACACCTGATGTATGGGACTTTACATGTCCTGGGGCAGATATGAGTTAGCTTACAGACCTTGATTCTATGTATCTAGAATTACATAAAATACAGGTAGGAAACCAAGGTTGGATCTTCTCTATGTTGAAGAGAATCACACACATTTAATTTCATCCTTGACAAACATATACTGCCTTGTGGGTGAGCTAAGTGGGATGGGTGGGTGAGAAATTGTGTATGTCACACCTCCCAATGACAGAAAATACTAAATTATCTGTCCTGTCCTGAATTATTCTATTAAAACTAAGTCAATATGGCCATAAATCAAAATCCCATTGTGTCCCATGAGTTCAGCGGCTAGCATGAACACAGAAGATGTTTTGGTGAGGTCTTATGATGGGTATGGATTTGGAGAACTTGAGAAGCAGATGGAAGCATTTCATGTAGGTGCAAGAGCATGAATTTTATACTAGAAGATAGTAACGGTAGAGATGCATGAGTTTTGGAGGAGTCTGGCTGGAGTGGAACCTCATGAAATTGTATTGTAGTTATCCCAAAGGAAAATTGTCATGTGGATGACGGGGAAGGAGCTGATGGTGTGGGGTGGAGGGTGGGATGTGGGAGACGAGAGAGACAGGGACACCAGCTTGTGTGAGAGACTGAAGCCTGAAAAGGCATGGTGATTTTGAGGAATGTGATGCAGAAAAGTTAATTGTGGTTAAATGGCAAGACTTTTCATTGGTAGATTTTGGTATCTTTTCTGAGGCCATCAAATGAGAATTTCTTTCTGATTATCTCTGATATGACTTTTTCCTTAGGAGTTCAAGATTTCAATGTAAATGATTTTACAGCTTCTCAAATATGGATAAATAAAGATAAGTTAGGGAGGATTATTATCTTTGTTCTTTAATCTGGAGATAACAATTTTGTGCAATACTGTTTTCATTTAAAATACTCCTTTTGTACTTGAATATCCATAACTCCTAATTTTTAAAATGATTTCTAAATTATTAAAGGTTAAAGTGGGGTTCTAATATCCTAATAAAATAATTAATCAGGGGACTGCATGAGTTATAAGAGGGGTTTATCCCAGTGATAACCAAACACATACTTTATCAATCATTAGAGACTGCTGCTCTGAGTTTACTTCTTTGATGATCAATAGTTGTGTTATGCATCTTGTTATAGCTGCTCTAACATTTGGGTTAGTTCCCACAAATCTTTAGGGCCATAGGGACATGAAACAGAGGCAAGATTTTAGTTCATCCTCCTTAGTTAATTAGTTGTCTTTTGGAGGAAGTTCTTTCAACTCTCTGGGATCCCTTTTGTTTATTTGAAAAGTTGGAGTAGAATAAACCCTTAAAGTGAGGTACTGGATGTAAAAGCCCAAATTACCTTGGCAAGGTATTACATAGGTATGCTGTCTTTAGAACAATGGTTATAGCACTTCCCATGTGTGATTCAAGTCCACACCCTTATTGTGTGATATACACATATGCACACAAAGAGATACCCTAGTTTAACTAATTCAATTTGATGTTGTTTTATATTAAATATACTGATTGGTGGAGTTTCCCATTTTTTCAGATTGTATCTTTTAAAAACATTAACTTTATTCTTCTTTCCTGAATATGAATTGGAGGATTTTCTCTAGGGAAACTGACTAGTAGTTTTTAGATATTCAAAGTAAACATGTTCAGCTTAAGGAATGAGACTGGTTGAGTAACCTGCATATAGAATTTGAGCTCATATTTATGATGTGTTCCTGTATTTCATAGTATGTAGCAACCTAATAAAAACTTTCATAGGGCATAAAAAATGATGGCATGGACTGGTTTAAGAAAATACGAAACTTATAACCAATCTGAATTTTAATTTTTATACTAAAATTTTATTTTTATACCATTTTAAATTCTATAATGTGTTCATATTTGGATTATAATGAGGAGGAACATTTTTTTTCAAGACTTGTCAATTTGAACAAATACTTCCTTAGCTTATGTCTAAAATAAGACTCCTGAAACCCCTCCCCAGCCTCTGAATATAGAGTGTTCTAATCCATTCTCAGATGTGCTCACCATGCCTGGAACTGAAAAGATTTCTGGCAGCCTGTTGGGAGCCAGAAAACTAGAAAGTGAATAAAAGGAAACTGGGCATAATTTAGGGTAAATCAGTTGGGTATATTGCATAATTTCTTTAAAGGTAGGATCAACTGTGTGAATTGGATGGACTTTTGTAAGGCCCAGGCTGTGTATGTGGGGTTTTTTTTTTTTTGCACAATAACAAAGTATTACAATAAAGATAATGTTTCTTTGCTAGGAAAAAGGTATTACAATATTAACATAATTATTTTAATATCTTTCTGTAAGGGACAGGGTACTGCTTGGCTATAAGAGAACAGCTTAATGGAAACATTCTTAAAAATATGAACAGAAAGTTATAAACAAAGGTGTAAGTCAACTAGTCAACTATTAATTGTCATTTAAGAGGTTGAGAGATTATGACTTTCAGGGTCAGAGGATTTTGAGCAAGAAAATAGGAAAACATTTCAAATCATCTTATATTCAGGTTTTAATTATTTTGCATGTACCTAGAAAGCATAACTGTGGATTTTATTTCCTTGAATTTTGGGGAAGAGACCTGAGGAGAGAATACATAATTTGGTTTTGATGTCCCTCAGCAGACAATTCTGCAGGTACTTTACCACTCGCTGCTTCAACATTTGCTCTGTTTTGGGTGAGCAGAATTAAAAATACTTGTGTAGACATACGGAGAGTAGGAGTGAAGCAGTTCTCTCTCTATTAACACATTTCTTGACAGAATCTCACATTGGTCAAGAAATGGTAACAATTTTTAGGGAACTGAGAAATGTGTAACCTGGAGGTGATACATGTTCTAGAGACAGTTCAGGAAAAGCCAAGAGTTATATGAGCTTCTTTTTAAATAACTTGTGTTGCTGTCAAAAGAATTTGGCTGAAGAGAATAACTGGAATGAAATAGCTTGAAGCCAGTTTATGTCCAGTATAGACAAAGAGTCCCACCATGAATTGATGCAGTATTTAGTGGCTGAACTGAGAGGATGAGTTTCTCAAAGGCAGAATTTGGTAATGTTATCTCTGATGAGATGGGCATCTTTAGTACAACATAGTGAAATGCAGTTTCTTACTCAGGAAAACAGATTGTTCTGGCCTCTGCTTTCCCTCCTGTCACCATTGTTGTGCATCTGAGACTGTGACTTAGAAAGACACAGGTGGAAAATATCATTCCCACTCAACAGAATATTCTGCTGCTGGATGTTTTTTTTATGTGTTTCCTTTTCATAAACTTCAAATATTTATCTGGAGCCAAATTATCTGGAAGTAACAGGTGCAGCTTTTACAAGTATATGGGATATATTTTCTCATCAAATTCTATAAATATTTTGAAATGAAGGCTTTCTTTGAGGAGTTTTGTAGCACTTTTTTCTTTGGAACCAGCTTTGGCAAAATATAAGAGACCTGTAGACTGGTAATTTCGCACATGAAATGTTTGCAGATTGGTAAAGATAGAAAGTGGAATAAAGGAGCCATTTACCAAAGGGCTTTTTAATTGTTTTCCCTCTTGCTGCTGGGTGAGTGGTGTCAGTGATCTGGTGACAAAACTTCTGGACTATTGGCACATTCTTCCTTCCAGTGAGCCATGACTATGACACTAAATCTTTTGTCTTTAAGTTTGTACAACCTCCTCAGTTTCAAAAATAAAATTTAAAAATTGTGTTCTCCCTGATAGCTTTGTATTAGTGGCTTGAACAAAACTGTGTCATAGGTCCACAGGATTAAAAACAGTTGGATAATCCAAACAGTTACACTTAATTTTTGTTAAAGAGAGAGGGTGGGCAAGCAGCCTGCACATGCACTCTACAGGGTTAGGGATAGGAAGGCTTAGCAAAGGACTAATAGGTTGGCTGAATAGTAAAGCAAGGTAGACTCTGCTTTTATGTGAACTTGATGAATTGTTAGAGAAATGGAAGTGTGCATGCAAATTAAAAGAAGCTCCTGGAATTGTAACTTTGGCTGTGACTTTTACCAGAAAAAGGGCTTATGTGAGGTGTCATAGGAACTCATTAAACTGGGATTCACCTTCAATTTTGAAGTAGTCTTTTTTTTTTTGCCCTGCTTTTGTCATTAGAATATTGGATGAAATATTCATTTAAATTCCCTTTATAACTCAACAGTCAGTACTGAACATGTTTAGATTCTTAGCCTGTCCCAAAATTATGGCTCTGGAGTGAGAATAGCAAAGAAAAGAGGGCTGGTGATTAAGATAGAATTTTCCACTTCTAACAAGTTTTCTCCATTATCTCCAATAGGTTCATGTTTTCCTAAGTGGTGTTCTACCCAATCCCTGGTAGGTTAATAATCACAACTTGTTATAGTCTTATTCTGATCTTCAAATCCCAATCCTTTCTTTTGATTGACTTTTTGATTGAAAATTTAATCATTATTTTTCCTTTTTTTAAAAAATTTTTTTATTAAGGTATGATTGATATACACTCTTATGAAGGTTTCACATGAAAAAGCAATGTGGTTACTACATTTACCCATATTATCAAGTCCCCACCCATACCCCAATGCAGTCACTGTCCATCAGTGCAGCAAGTTGCCAGAGATCCACTATGTCCCTTCTCTGTGATACACTGTTCTCCCCGTTATCCCCCCACACCATGTGTACTAAACATAATACCCCTCAGTCCCCTTCTCCCTCCCTCCCCATCCACCCTCCCACATCCCTCCCCTTTGCTAACCACTAGTTCATTCTTGGAGTCTCTGAATCTGCTGCCATTTTGTTCCTTCAGTTTTGCTTCATTGTTTTCTCCATGAATGAGGGAAATCATTTGGCATTTGTCTTTCTCCACCTGGCTTATTTCACTGAGCATAATGTCCTCCATTGTGTTGGAAATGGTAGGATTTGTTTCTTTCTTATGGCTGAATAGTATTCCATTGTATACATATATACCACCTCTTCTTTATCCATTCATCTACAGATGGACACTTAGGTTGCTTCCATATCTTGGCTATTGTAAAAAGTGCTGCGATGAACATAGGGGTGCTTATGTCTTTGTGAATCTGAGAAGTTGTATTCTTTGGGTATATTCCAAGAAGTGGGATTCCAGGGTCAAATGGTATTTCTATTTTTAGTTTTTTGAG
The DNA here is from genome assembly GCF_030020395.1 of Manis pentadactyla. Taxonomy (NCBI): domain Eukaryota; kingdom Metazoa; phylum Chordata; class Mammalia; order Pholidota; family Manidae; genus Manis; species Manis pentadactyla. The sequence continues at coordinate 22,124,164 of NC_080023.1, forward strand.
GAATATCCATAATGCTTTCCACAATGGTTGAACGAACTTACATTCCCACCAGCAGTGCAGGAGGGTACCCCTTTCTCCACATCCTCAGCAACATTTGTTGTTCTTAGTCTTTTTGATGCTGGCCATCCTAACTGGTGTGAGGTGATATCTCATTGTGGTTTTAATTTGCATTTCCCTGATGATTAGTGATGTGGAGCATCTTTTAATGTGTCTGTTAGCCATCTGAATTTCTTCTTTGGAAAACTTTCCCTTCATATCCTCTGCCCATTTTTTAATCGGGTTATTTGATTTTGGGTGTTGAGGTGTGTAAGTTCTTTATATATTTTGGATGTTAACCCCTTGTTGGATATGTCATTTATAAATATATTCTCCCATACTGTAGGATGTCTTTGTTTTGTTGATGATGTCCTTTGCTGTACAAAAACTTTTTGCTATGTAGTCCCATGAGTTCATTTTTGCTTTTGTTTCCCTTTCTCAAGGAGATGCATTCAGGAAGAAGTTGCTCATGCTTATATTCAGGAGATGTTTGCCTATGTTGTCTTCTAAGAGTTTTATGGTTTCATGACTTACATTCAAGTCTTTAATCCATTTCGAGTTTACTTTTGTGTATAGGGTTAAACAATAATCCAGTTTCATTCTCTTGCATGTAGCTGTCCAGTTTTGCCAACACCGGTTGTTAAAGAGGCTGTCATTTCCCCACTGTAAGTCCATGGCTCCTTTATTATATATTAATTGACCATATATTGTTGGGTTTATATCAAGGCTCTCTAGTCTGTTCCATTGGTCTATGGGTCTGTTCTTATGCCAGTACCAAATTGTCTTGATTACTGTGGCTTTGTTGTAGAGCTTGAAGTTGGGGAGTGTAATTCCCCCTGCTTTATTCTTCCTTCTCAGGATTGCTGTGGCTAGTCAAGGTCTTTTGTGGTTCCATATGAATTTTAGGACAATTTTCTCTAGTTCATTGAAGAATGCTGTTGGTATTTTGATATGAATTTCATTGAATCTATAGATTGCTTTAGGCAGGATGGCCATTTTGACAATATTAATTATTCCTATCATGAGCCAGGATGTGTTTCCATTTATTGGTATCTTCTTTAATTTCTCTCATGAGTGTCTCATAGTTTTCAGAGTATAGTCTTTCACTTCCTTGGTTAGGTTTATTCCTAGGTGTTTTATTCTTTTTGATGCAATTGTGAATGAAATTATTTTCCTGTTTTCTCTCTCTGCTTGTTTATTGTTAGTGTATAGGACTGCCACAGATTTCTGTGTATTAATTTTGTATCCTGTAACTTTGCTGAATTCCGATATCAGTTCTAGTAGTTTTGGAGTGGAGTCTTTAGGGCTTTTTATGTACAATATCATGTCATCTGCAAACAGGGACAGTTTAACTTCTTCCTTGCCAAACTGAATGTCTTTTATTTCTTTGTGTTGTCTGATTGCCATGGCTAGGACCTCCAGTACTATGTTGAATAGAAGTGAGGAGAGTTGGCATTCTTGTCTTGTTCCCGATCTTAAAGGAAAAGTTTTCAGCTTCTGCTGTTAAGTATAATGTTGGCTGTGGGTTAATCATATACAGCCTTTATTATGTTGAGGCACTTTGCCCTCTATACCCATTTTGTTGAGAGTTTTTATCGTGAATGGATGTTGAATTTTGTCAAATGCTTTTTCAGCATCTATGGAGATGATTATGTGGTTTTTCTCCTTTTTGTTGATGTGGTGGATGCTGATGGATTTTCAAATGTTGTACAATCCTTGCATCCCTGGCATAAATCCCACTTGATCATGATGGATGATCTTTCTGATGTATTTTTGAATTCAGTTTGCTAATATTTTGTTGAGTATCTTTGCATCTTTGTTCATTAGGGATATTGATCTGTAATGTTCTTTTTTTGTGGTATCTTTGCCTGGTTTTGGTATTAGAGTGATGTTGGCCTCATAGAATGAGTTTGGAAGTATTAACCCCTCTTCAATTTTTTGGAAAGCTTTAAGGAGAATGGGTATTAGGTCTTCACTAATGTTCGATAAAATTCAGTGGTGAAGCCATCTGGTCCAGGAGTTTTGTTCTTAGGTAGGTTTTTGATTACCAGTTCAATTTCATTGCTGGTAATTGGTCTGTTCAGATTTTCTGTTTCTTCCTGGGTCAGCCTTGGAAGGTTGTATTTTTCTAGAAAGTTGTCCATTTCTTCTAGGTTATCCAGTTTGTCAGCATATAATTTTTCATAGTATTCTCTAATAATTCCTTGTGTTTCTGTGGTGTCTATAGTGATTTTTCCTTTCTCGTTTCTTATTCTGTTTATGTGTACAGACTCTCTTTTTTTCTTGATAAGTCTGGCTAGGGGTTTATCTATTTTGTTTATTTTCTTAAAGAACCAGCTTTTGCTTTCATTGATTCTTTCTATTATTTTATTCTTCTCTATTTTATTTATTTCTGCTCTAATCTTGATTATGTCCCTCCTTCTACTGACTTTGGGCCTCATTTGTTGTTCTTTTTTGTAGTTTCATTAATTGTGAGTTTAGACTGCTTATATGGAATTGTTCTTCTTTCTTGAGGTAGGCCTGTATTGCAATATACTTTCCTCTTAGCACAGCTTTGACTGTGTCACACAGATTTTGCAGTGTTGAATTATTGTTGTTATTTGTCTCCATACATTGCTTGATCTCTGTTTTTATTTGGTCATTGACCCACTGGTTATTTAGGAGCATACTGTGAAGCTTCCATGTGTTTGTGGGATTTTTCATTTTCATTGCACAATTTATTTCTAGTTCTTAGCTTTGTGATCTGAGAAACTGGTTGGTACAATTTCAATATTTTTGCATTTACTGAAGCTCTTTTTGTGACCTAGTATATGATCTATTCTTGAAAATGTTCCATGTCCACTTGAGATGAATGTGTATTCTGCTGCTTTTGGATGTAGAGTTCTATAGATGTCTGTTAGGTCCATCGGTTCTATTGTGTTGTTCAGTGCCTCTGTCTCCTTACTTATCTTCTGTCTGGTTGATCTGTCCTTCAGAGTGAGTGGAGTGTTGAAGTCTCCTAGAATGAATGCATTGCATTCTATTTCCCCCTTTTACTTCTGTTAGTATTTGTTTCACATATGTGGGTGCTCCTGTGTTGGGAGCATAGATATTTATAATGGTTATATCTTCTTGTTGGGTTGACCCCTTTATCATTATGTAATGTCCTTCTTTGTCTCTTGTTACTTTCTGTGTTTTGAAGTCTATTTTGTCTGATAAAAGTATTGCAACTCCTGCTTTTTTCTCTCTGTTAGTTGCATGAAATATCTTTCTCCATCCCTTCACTTTTAGTCCGTGTATGTCTTTGGGTTTAAAGTGCGTCTCTTGCAGGCAGCATATAGATGGGTCTTGTTTTTTTATCCATTCAGTGACTCTATATCTTTTGATTGGTGCATTCAGACCATTTACATTTAGGTTGATTATCGACAGGTATGTACTTATAGCCATTGCAGGCTTTAGATTTGTGGTTACCAAAGTTTCAAGGTTAATTTCTTTACTAAGAGTCTAACTTAACTCACTTAATATGCTGTTACAAACACAATCTAAAGGTTCTTTTCTTTTTCTCCTCCTTTTTCTTCCTCCTCCATTCTTTATATATTAGGTATCATAATCTGTATTCTTTGTTTAGCCCTTGATTGACTTTAGGGATAGTTAATTTAATTTTGTATTTGCTCAGTAATTAGCTGTTCTACTTTCTTTACTGTGGTTTTATTTCCTCTGGTGACAGCTATTAAACCTTAGGAACACTTCCATCTATAGCAGTCCCTCCAAAATAGACTGTAGAGATATTTTGTGGGAGGTAAATTCTCTCAGCTTTTGCTTATCTGGAAATTGTTTAATCCCTCCTTCAAATTTAAATGATAATCTTGCCAGATAAAGTAATCTTGGTTCCAGGCCCTTCTTCTTCATGGAATTAAATACATCATGCCACTCCCTTCTGGCCTGTAAGGTTTCTGTTGAGAAGTCTGATGTTAGTCTGATGGGCTTTCCTTTGTATGTGATCTTATTTCTGTCTCTGGCTGCTTTTAACAGTCTGTTCTTATCCTTGATCTTTTCCATTTTAATTACTATGTGTCTTGGTGTTGTCTTCCTTGGGTCCCTTGTGTTGGGAGATCTGTGGATCTCCATGGCCTCAGAGACTATCTCCTTCCCCAGACTGGGGAAGTTTTCAGCAACTACCTCCTCAAAGACACTTTCTATCCCTTTCTCTTTCTCTTCTTCTCCCTATAATGTGAATATTATTCCATTTGGATTGGTCACACAGTTCTCTCAATGTTCTTTCATTCTTAGAGATCCTTTTTTCTCTCTGTGCCCCAGCTTCTTTGTATTCCTCTTCTCTAGTTTCTATTTCATTTATCATCTGCTCCACTGTATCCAACCTGCTTTTAATACCCTCCACCGTGCTCTTCAATGATTGGATCTCAGACCTGAATTCATTCCTGAGTTCTTGGATATCTTTCTGTACCTCCATTAGCATGTTGATGATTTTTATTTTGAACTCCCTTTCAGCAAGAGTTGTAAGGTTCATGTCATTTAAATCTTTCTCTGGAGTTATATTAATTTTACTCTGGACCAGGTTCCTTTGGCATTTCATATTTTTATATGGCGCCCTCTAGTGTCCAGAAGCTTTATTCTGGAGCTTCTCAGCCCCTGAAGCAATGTCGGGGGTCGCAGGGGAGTGGTAGTGGTGCCTGGGGGGAGGAAAGAGCTGTTCCCCGCTTTCTGGCTGCTGTGTCTGTCTCCACTGCCTGAACCAGTGGGTGGAGCACACAGGTATAAGCTTTTGTCCCAGAGCAGCCAGATATGGATCCGTGCTTTCCACAAGCGGCTGGAATCTCAGCCTCTCCAAGAATTCGGCCTGTATTAACTCTCCAATCCGGCAGTCACCCGAGTATCATGAAAGTACCACCAAATGTAGGTTTGTGCTCCCAGAACAGATCTCTGGAGCTAGGCACTCAGCAGTCCCAGGCCTTCCACTCCCTGCCTGCTCTGTTTCTGTTTCTCCTGCCAGTGAGCTGCCAAGCCACAGCTCTGGTACGTTACCCCGTTCAGTGAGGTCTGCTCTTTTCTCCATGTTTGCAGTCTGATGCCATCCTCTTTCCTGTTGCTCTCTCAGGTTTAGTTGAGCCAACTATATTTTCTAATTGTATCCAGTTTTAGGAGGAAGCCTCTGTCTCTCCTCTCACTCTGCCATCTTTAATCCTAATCATTATTTTTCAAATAATGACTTCTTTTAAAATTCTGGTACAACAGAAATGTACATAAAATAATCAGTTATTCAATAATCTGCTACCCAGAAGTGAACATAATTAACTTTAATGTGAATATCTTCTTTCTCTGTCTTAATTTAGACAATTTTTTCCAAACTGTGGCTTTTAACTTATTAAGGGTGATACTAAATTAAATTAGTGGGCAACTAACATTAAAAGAATGGAATAGAACAGAACAGAAAATTCATTGCATATAATAGGGGTAAGTGTATTAATGAATATTTGTTTTAATTGCTTATGTGTGTCTGTGTATGTATTTGTGTGTGTACTGTTTGATGCAAATTTTATTTTTTCCTGTAGTTCATAGTCAAATAAGTTTGAAAGCTAATGACTTAGTGGGTTCAGTGGATAAAGGCAATCTCAATCTGAGAGAACAGAACTGAGGATTATTGCTGTGTATGATTTCACTTAAAAATGAAACAAGTTCTTGGGGTCAGAAAGGAAAGAGGAAGCAAGGGCGAGATAGAAAAGAGAAAGAAATAGAGACAATGGAGTTCTGATTAAGGGCTACTGCTGAAGATACTCTTTTGCCTTAGATTCAAAGAGCGTCTTCCAAAGAACATTCAGGACATGAGACAGACAATGAAAATGGGGTCATCTGTAAGAGTCTCAACAGCCATTAACACAGGTGAAGTGGGTGTGGTCTAACACATATGATTCTAGCATGTCCTCTCCCTGCTAAGAATCCTCTCCTGGGAAATGCAGCACAGTGCAATTCAATCTAAGTTTCATTCCCTTTTAAAGCCTTGTGTATCTTATGAAATGCAGGTACTTCCAGGTCAGATCACCTTTAAAGTTTATACCAGTCTTCCATTCCACTAACTGAGCTATTAAACCTGCATGAAACTAAGACTTTCCATTACGAAACTGAGATGTTGGATAAAATGACCTCAAATTTCCCTTCTAATCCTGATATTTATGGCTTATGAATGAGGTGACCAAGGGAACAAAAAAGAGATTTTGATGGGAATAAAGTGGTAGCAAGTTGGAGACAGAAACACTTGTGTAGGTGGGAAGAAGTGGGAGTTCAAAATTCAAAATGGGCTTCCAAATTTAAAAATTATCCAAGGACTGACTGAAGAGAAAGATAATACAAAGCTAGCACCACTCATTGATTACTTGCTATTTTCTAGATGTCAAACTTAGAGCCTTACTACATTTTTTTATCTAGTCCTCCAAAATAACTTACATGGTGTAGGTACTATTAGCCTTGTATAAATATTGGGATACTAAGCAACTGAGTGATTAAGTAATAGCATCAAAGTCCAAATACACCTTTGTCTGATTACAAATTCCTTACTGTTCACTGCTATGCTATGCCAAGCCTATATTTCAAAAACTAATTAGGATGAGATTTTATAAAATTGAGAATCTGCATTGATAATATTCACATTTTAAAATAATGTACTTTATAAACAGAATATACAGTGACTTGTACAATATGAAGCATAAAGGGTAAAGAGTCAGAAAGGATGGGTTTAGTGTCAGGTGCATCTTTTGCTAGGGAGAAACTTAGTGAACTGCATAAACCCCTGAATTATAATTTCTTTATCTTTAAAGACATTAAAAACATTTCTAATAATCTTCTGTGTGCTTCAGGATTATATGTAGGATAAAACAAATTAATGTACTAGAAAACATTTAGTAAAGTATAATGCACTGAATAAGTGAATAATGTATGATTTAATTTATTCTTGAATTTGCTTATTGCTTGAACAGGAGAGGGACTTTAGAAAATGATGCTGTGTAAACTATTACATTTTATTATAAACTTTGCATCCACACCACATAAAGAAATAATGGAAGCAATGTTAATGTCAAAATAAAAAAAAATAGCTGCATTACAAACATCCAAGTGAAAAACATGTATTTGTCTGAGGAGGGTGGCCTGATAGGATGTACTTGGAGATTAAAAGACAAACACAATGAGAAACGGTGCAACCTGAAGTGGGAAGATTGAGATCAGATGGCTTCGATGGCTGATGGCAGAAGCAGTTTGATAAAAGCCAAGCAAGATAAAAGATCCATGCAATCAAAGCAGGAAGTGTTTATTCTCAAAGATGAGGTGCAAGGGCATTTTGAGCATGAAAGATGTGGTGGTTGTTATAGGGAAAAAAAAATCCATAAAGGCCTTTAAGCCAACAGTGTTGTTGTAGGACAAGAGTAGAACAAGTAAGTGAGTTTTACTGTGAGAGGTTTGGAAAGGAAAATCCATGTTTTCTTTATTAAGTGCTGACTCTCCCTCCTTTGAATTCTGTGTGAAGTACTACCTAGGGTTGTAAGAAAGAGATCAGGCTTCAAATACTTGTGTGGGTGAAAAGCTGGGCAAGTTTTGGCTCTTTCTCATGTTTTTATTAGACTGAATTCTGGAGATCAAGTACCAGAGCTCAGTCAGAACACATTAACAAATATTGAAAATATGACTCAGAATGCAAAAGGCCACGAAACTTTAAAGTTGGAGAAGCTTTAAAGTTGGTGCAAAATGCTTTGGGATTAAGAACTAGGGGTTGTAAACAAGTAGAAAGATGACTTTATTTATATTTTAACAGTTAAGAAAAAGTATTCAGTGGCAAATCGAATAGGAGCATGACATTAACAATAACTCAGCTGAAGCCTTACTGAAATGACATGGCCGTTTTATGATAGATACACTATCAGACCAGAAAAAGGTTCAAAAACCATCGTTTTCAATAAATGGTTTTAATGACTACTATAAGCCACTTTACATATTACAACAATAATAATTATATTATCACTTATTATAATTAGCAAAAATTGCTCATTTATTATCTACCATGTATAAAGCTTGAAAAAATATTTTGCATATACTAGTCTGTCAAAATAACATCATGAAGTTATTACAATCGTTTTAAAAATGAAAGGCCTGAGACTAGATTAAGAAGTGTTGTGGTTGCTCAGTTATACAGCTGGATTCTCTAAATGTCTAAGCAACTAATCAAAACTTCTTCATGTCTTCCTCCCCCTCCAGCTCCTCCTTCTCCTTTTTTTGTTTGACCTACTTTCAAAGGCAGAAAGCCATGACCTCTTAAAAAAAAGAATAATCAGGCAGTACTCGGAAAAGGCCCAGGGTCGAGAGACAGGAACACTGACTGCTAGCTTACCTCTTTCATTTAATCTTTAATTTGGGCAATTTATGTAGTTTCTCTGCAGGAAGGCAAATAGGATGTTTTCTTAAAATTAGGTACTGGAATAAGGACTTATTTGAAAGGAAGTACTTTATTAGGAAGTATTTCTAGGAAAAACTGGTAGACTGGTACTAAAAGGAGGATTTAAAAAAATTTTAATAAATAGTGCTAGAAAGTCAAATATCCATATAAATAACAATAAGTATTAATCTAGAAGGTAATAACCTAAGTATGAATGTTAAAAAGCTTCTAGAAGAAAACAGGAAATATCTTTATATCTTTGGGTAGATTTCTTAAGCAATACCAAATACACTAACCACAAAAGAAAAGTTTAGTCCATTAGACTTAATTAAAACTAAGAGCATCTGTTCACCAAAAGAAACATTAATCAATTGAAAATGCAAGCTAAACACAAGGAAAGGACTATTTTCAGTATATATATCTAATAAAGAATAGATAAAACTCTCCAAAAAGAGTTTTTTAAAAGTAAAAGTTTTTCTTCTAGGGAATATTTCAGCATGAAACATTCATCTTTATTATCCCTGATACCATGTATGACTTATATCTTATTTGTTAGAATTTAGTTGATCACACACAACTACAAGGACAGGTAAGGAAAGTATACGGAAAGTATAAGTATAAGGAAAGTATTTTATTTAGCCAGGTATTCAGATAAAATTTAAGATTTTTATACTAAGTAGGAAGGAAGTATGTATTGAATTAGGCAGGTGGCAAACCTGGCAGTACAATTTTGATGTACATGGTGTGACTACAATGTTATTCAATAATTTATTGAGGATAACTTTATGCTATATTTTGCCTAAGCTCTGGATATGGGAGGGGGCTTAGAAATTAAAAGTTAAAAAATAATTGCCCTTGTCCTTAAAGAGTTAATAGTCTAAAAAGGAAAGGTAAAGATGCACAAATAATTATGACATATTTTTTTAATTAAGGTGTATTGATATTTGGGTACAGTTGTAGAAAAGACTACTTCCAGAAAAGTCTCAAGTAATTTCATTAAGAAAGATATTTTAAGGTAGACAAAACTCATGGACACAGTCATAAATGCTGGAAAAATTCTACATAGCAATAGAAAAAATTAAGTAGTTCAGTTTGCCTGGAGTACTGTGAAGGTAGTAGGCCTTAAATGTCAGATTTCGGCTTTTACTCACTGAGGAAAGCAAACTCATCAAAATTTATGGGCCATGTTGCTGAATTTTGAGTGTGTGGCATGTTAAATTTGCTATTATTTTGTTATCATATCTCATTCTTGAAGTCACATATTAAAACTACTTTTAGGTATAATGCCATGGTACAAACCAAACCCCAGACAAACTAATATGGTCTTTAAGCTTCTAGTGATAGCAATCGGCTAAATTGAGATGGATCATTTTTATACCAACTTCTCTTATTGTGAAAAATGTAATATAAAATTTCAAGCAGACCTTCCCTGTAAAGATGGCATATTATTTGTACAAATTGCCTTTTTTACCCTTACTGAAACTGTGCTAAATTCATACTAATGAAATTATATAAAAACCACTATAAGCATGATATAATATAGGAGAAGAGACAGTATAAAAGAATCATGAAAGTTAGAAAATATGTAGATGAGTAGAAAATGACACGAAAGACCTCAAAACCTTCCCCAGCAGTGGGGAAAATTAAGAACCAACTGGACTTACATTGCATAATTACCAGACTCAGGAATTTACAGCACCAGGTATCAGTGAAAAAAGAAAAACAAAAAAGAAATGCGAGGGTTCTGGCAATTGGAGGTCAGGCTGGAGATGTCTGAACTGATAAGGGCTTGGGCATATGGGCAAGGCACTGATAGCACTTTCTAGAAGACATCAGCAAATAACCCCCAAAGTTCAGCTGATGAACAAAATAAAAGTTTTCTTGTTCCCATCACAACTTACCAGCAGAGAGGAGACAGGTGCACATGGCTTCTAAGCCCCAGTCATTCGTAGCCAGTTTCTTCCATCTAGGTGCTCTGCAATTTTCCAGAGTTTCAGTCTTCTGGATCCAGTGCATGTAGTAGGCCCATGAGCCACAGAAGGGTGGGGAAGTTGTGCAGGAACTTTATGCGCGAGTTCTGTAAGTGCTGCAACACTCCTGCCCATATAGCGTTGGTCAAAACTCACTCACAAGACTGCATGTTATTGTCAGGAAGCGCTGGAAATGTAGTCTAAATGTTTATTCTGGAGGTAAAAGAAAATTCACATTTGGTGAGAATTGATCACAGCTATCCCATAATTATTACACCCTACTACTTCTCCTAAGTTGTGCTTAATAAATACGTATGAACATACACATATGCACATACATGCATATATCCATGCTTTCCTTCGCAATTGAAAGCTAGTAAAAACTTATTCTCATAGAAACCATTTTTACACATAGACTCACCATTTCTTTTCCATTTCATATTAAAAATAAATACATTTCATTTAAATTTCCCTGCTTGCATTTACCTATGGTAAGGTGATTCACAGGTTGCCTTTAATTTGTTCTGCAAATTAAGCTATAGCATTCTATAAAGGGACTTATCTTCCAAATTACTTAACAAACTTTTGTTTGACATTTTAACTCAAGAAATGAACAAATATTATTGCATATATTTGTTTCCCCTAAACACTAAAATTAGAAATATGTGATGGTCTGAATATTTCTGAAATGAGTGGTTCTGTGAACATTTAAAAATTATATATTTCTGTATATCAGCAGAGACTCATTTCACTGTACTGAAAGTTTCCCCGTATGGCAGGTCATTTTCACTTTGCATAGAATGTATTTTTGACTGTTGCTATTGGATTCACCTTGTTGTGCTGAAAGCCTCAAGTGTTTGAGTGTAAAAATATCTGAATTTCAGTGAGCTTAAGTATTGACCTTAAATGTGTTTTTTTGTAAGTTAGGGGTATAATGAAAAAATTAAGAGTATGTACAAACTGTAACAGCCTCCTGAAATCTTACAATTGTAAAGTTAATTTAAAATAGCAGGATGTTTTAAAAAATCACATAATATTGACTTCTTGATTTGACAATCAAATAGGAAATTTGCACAAGCGGAGTAATTATTTACACTGAATTCCTCCTTCACTTTCAAAGTTTAGAGAGAGAAAGAGAGAAATCCAAAAGAGGACAAAAGATAGAAATATAGAAAGTTGGGCCTATATCATCTTCAGTGAAGGGTCTTCTTCCTCTCTTATGAAAGAAAATGCAAAATGGAGTGAATATACAGCTAATTTTCTCTTGGGAACAAATCTCCTTTACTCATCATTTATTGAAGGTCCCTCACTGGAAATAAATATGGATGTCATTGTTAGAGTCAAACCCAGTATTTTTTCTAGCTTAAATGAGCCATCAAGCCAATAACTGAATGCCTCCTAGGGTAACAATGTTATGCACTAATATGATATAGCTGGACAACTTGATTGTGGTTGATTCACTGTATTTTCATTTATTTCAATGATCTAGAATAGTGTTCCTCAACCAGAGGTGATTTTTCTCCCAGGAAAAATTTCTGGAGATGTTTTTGGTTGTTAAGACTATAAGAGATTACTTCTGGAATCTAGTGGGTTCACTCCATCGATATTGTAATCATTCCACAATACATAGAACACTTCCTCACAACAAAGAATTATCTGTCCCCAAATGTATATAATACTGAGATTGAGAAACCTGGACTTACAACTGTAGTCTTTCTATACATAATACATGAAAGAGTCCCTATTTCGTATGAGGAAGAATAAAAATCAAAGTTGAGCATCAATTTATCAGGTCCTACTTCTGTCATAAAATAATTGATAAATAATTGTGCAGTGGAACTGAATCCATTTCTCCCTTGCTCTAATCCCTACTACAGAGAACAAATGACCTATCATTTAATTCTCTGTTTTTTTGCTCTGCTTATTTTGGACCACCAATTTCTACATACTCCCAATGCTTGACCCTCCTGGCACCAATCCCTCTCACAGGTATGCTGGCCACATATATTACTCATTGGATCACCAACCCTTCATAAGCAGGACAGACACAAATCACTGGAGTGAAGGCCCTGCATAGTGAATGTGAACTTTGGTTTCTCCAGGTTCCCTCTTCAAAGCTCTTCTGGCTTATTTCACTCCATCAAGCAGCTGCGCTCATGGGAGGATTGGGGAGACTGTTTCATCACTTGGCTTGTCATGTCTCAATAGGGGTTCTGATTTTGCTGGCTAGTCACCCTTCAGTTTGTTTACGAATGATGAACTTGTTACTCAGGACCAATGTCTTCAATAGACAACATTGCCTTATAAAATTGGACAAATGATCAAGCTGAAAGTCTGGTCTTAAACTAAATGAAAGTGTGATATTTCAAGATTCTTGTCTTTTTTTGTGTTATTGAGAATTCTTTGTGGAATGTATGGATCAGGAATTATCATTTCTGTTTTAATATGTTGTAAAACTATATATAGTTCAACCAGTTGATTCAACTAGTTGAGGTCAGCACACATAAGACATTCTGGAAGGTAATTCGAAAGGTAGGGAGAACTTGGATAACCATTTCTTTGTCCTAATAATTACATTAACATAGCTAGTACTTATATCATGCAGAAGGTCATATCTAAAAAGTAACCAGAACCTGAAAACAAGAGTTTTATCATTTGAGGAAGTGATTATGAAAGAGGTATAAGATAAGGGTTTTGAAGTCAGACAGTGTTGACTGCAAACAGTATCTTTGCTACCACCTCTGCCTCTATAATCTAGAGGAGGCTATTTAACCTCTTTGAGATTCAGGTTCTGCATCTGTAAAACAGAGAGGGTAACTCCAAACTCATAGTGTTGCAAGGATTATACCATATATATACATACACACACACACACATAATAATATATATATAATAGTATATATATTAATATATAGTACTATATGTGTATGTATATTTATATACTGGTATATTTATATACACATATATACATACACACACACACTATTTCCTAGTAGAGCATAGGTGCTTCCAAAACACTTTAGTTCATTTTTCACTCCTGTAACAGAGCAAGGTACAGAAACCATAGAATTAAACAGATACTGGATTAGAATTAAGAATTAATAAAAACCTCAGTTTAGAGCCTTGGTCTTTTACTTCCTAGCTGTCTGAACTTAGCAAACTTCTCTGGGACACAATTTCCTGAATAATAAAATAAAGCTACTGGAACATTAAATGGTTTCAGACCATTGTATGCTTTTAGACTAGTCATGGGGCTCTTCAAATGGAAGCTCACGTAGAAATACAGTATTTAAAAGAGAATTTGTGGAATTCTCTAATTCAAGGGTATTGGGAAGGCTACTCTGTAGGCTCTGCAGGGCACAATTTGTAAATAATTAAGTTCTATGATTCTTCAGGGTATTTCAGTTTTATAATACTCTAACTAACATATTTTAGCTCAGACTTGGTCCTATTTACGGATAAGGATTGATTAATACTATCATTCTAACTACCAACTCGAGTTGTATATGATATATGTTACTTCAGTAGCTGAAACATGCCTAAGTGTTGGGAATGATCTCACCTTTAGTGGTTCAAAGGCCGTGTTTCTGGTATAATTCAATCCAATTAGTAGTTATGAAAAACATACAGGATAATATATGTAGAATTCCTTTGACAGGCCTAATTCTCTGTGCTTATGCCTGCATATGTATTCATTTCTGTTATTTCTTACTCCTATCCTTATATTATTCTCCATAGTTAATAAAATGTTTCTGCTTGATTGCAAAAAAGTAAATAATATGCATTAGTTTTTCTTGAGGGTACAATTGTATCCCCCAAATTCACATGCTCAAGCCCTAGACCCCAGTATCTCAAAATATGGCTGTATTTGGTGACAAGCCCTTTAGAGAGGCGATTAAGTTAAAGTGAGCCCCATAGAGTGGGCCCGAATCTAATCTAACTGGTGTCCGTATGAAAGAAAAGTTGGCCACACAAAAAAGAGACACCAAGGAACATGTGCGCAGAGAAAGAAATCATGAGGAAACAAAAGGAAGTGGCGACCTGAAAGCAACCGGAAGAGGAGGCCTCAGGAGAAATGAACCCTGCCAACAACTTGATCTCAGGCTTCAGCCTCCAGACTGCAGGAAAGAAATTTCTGTTTGTTTGTAGTATTTTTTTACATCATCCCTAGCAAACTAATCTTGGTTTCATGTGCCACTTCAAAACATTACCTTGTAGTATCCAGAGTGACACTTAGAAGGTGACAATTTCTGGTTTGGGTTCTTAGATATAAATCAGAACTTAAAATTCAGAAGAGATTATTATTGAAGTCAGTTAATGTGTTGTTTCCTCCATATGACTGGGTTTATTTTCATGTAGTCATTACAATCTGAAATTTGATTTTTCATTTATTTTCTGTAGCTAAATTAAACTAGAATATAATCTTAATGAAGGTAGAGAGTATATAGTTTGTACAATACTTTATCAGCAACAGTGAGGAGAACACTTGGAGTAAAATAGGATTTAATTAAAAATTTATTGAATTCTCATCAGATTAAATCATAGTTTTGAATATTGTATCATCTTCAGTTAGTAGGGGTAACATTATCTACTTCATCTTGAAGAAGCCCTCAAAAGACTCCAAATACTGATTAATTATTTATGATAGTGGATATTCAACTATGATAGTATGCCCTTTATAGACTAGGAAAGATTCTGAGGGATTAGCAATGGCTGAAATATGCTTTGATATTCTTCTAAAATGCAATGTGTTTACCACATATTTGTGAAGTGTGAGATTCGAGGCCATTGCTTGAAAAACCCAAAAGCACTTTAGGGCTTTTACAAAGACATCTGAGTTTTGGTAAATATTTGTGTGCAGTCTCTAGAGACATTGTTTAACTTAAGTTTCAAGTGACTTTTAGACCCAATAAACATCTCTTGCAAAGTGTATTTTAGTTTATTTGAACTGGGAAGTAAATGAGTGATAAATTTTATTTTTCAGCTATGAGAGAGATGCAAGTTCTTAGCATGATGTTGTTAATTGGCTGGTAAAAATTTAGACTGGTTGTTCAAAGAGTTACTGTTTCAGCAAGCATTCAATATATCAAAATGTGACTATTTTTGAGAAGCTGTTTAAAACATCTTGTATGTAAGTCACTGGTAAAAACAATTACAAACTTTTGCTTTTGTCTTTGTAAAAAAAATAATTTTTCTGAAATATGAAAAATAATTTGTAAATGTAACAAACTGAATTGTATTCACAAGTGTACATTATATTCTGTTGAATTTCATAGTTGGCATATGCATTTTAAACATTTTTATTATGTTCCACTTTCTTCTGCATAATAGTTAAAAGCATAGTTTCACAGTTAGGCAGACTACAACTGTAATCCCAGCTCTGCCCCTTGCTAATTGTATGACCTCTTTTATTTCTTTTGGTATCATTAATATATAATCACATGAACAACATTGTGGTTACTAGAATTCCCCCATTATCAAGTCCCACCACATACCCCAATACAGTCACTGCCCATCACTGTAGTAAGATGCTATAGAGTTACCACTTATCTTCTCTGTGCTATACTGCCTTCCCGTGCCCCTCCCTATGTTATGTGTGCTAATAGTAATGCCCCTTATTCCCCTTCTCCCTCCTTTCCCACCCACTCTCCCCAGTCCCTTCCCATTTGGCAACTGTTAGTCCATTCTTGAGTTTTGTGTGTCTGCTGCTGTTTTGTTCTTTCAGTTTTTGCTCTGTTCTTATGCTCCACAAATGAGTGAAATCATTTGATACTTGTCTTTCTTTGCCTGGCTTATTTCACTGAGCATAATATCTCTAGTTCCATCCATGTTGTTGCAAATGGTAGGATTTGCTTTCTTTTTAGGACTGAATAATATTCCATTGTGTATATGTACCACCTCTTCTTTATCCATTCATCTACTGATGGACACTTAGGTTGCTTCCATATCTTGGCTATTGTAAATAGTGCTGTGATAAACATAGGGGTATATATATATATATAAGTCTTTTTGAAGCTTGGATCCCACATTCTTAGGGTAAATTCCTAGGAGTGGAATTCCTGGGTCAAATAATAATACTATTTTTAGTTTTTTGAGGAACGTCCATACTGCTTTCAACAATGGTTGAACTAGTTCACATTCCCACCAGCAGTGTAGGAGGGTTCCCCTTTCTCTACAACCTCGCCAACATTTGTTGTTGTTTGTCTTTTGGATGGTAGCCATCCTTACTGGTGTGAGGTGGTATCTCATTGTAGTTTTAATTTGCATTTCCCTGATGATTAGCGATGTGGAGCATCTTTTCATGTGCCTGTTGGCCATCTGAATTTCTTCTTTGGAGAAGTGTCTGTTCATAACCTCCACCCATTTTTGAATAGCTTTATTTGCTTTTTGGATGTTGATGCATGTGAGTTTTTATGTATTTTGGATGTTAACCCTTGATGGATATGTCATTTACAAATATATTCTCCCATACTGTAGGATGACTTTTGTTCTACTGATGGTGTTCTTTTCTGTACAGGGGCATTTTAGCATGATGTAGTCCCATTTGATCATTTTTGCTTTTGTTTACCTTGCCCAAAGAGATGTGTTCAGGAAAAATTTGCTCATGTTTATATTCAAGAGATTTTGCCTATGCTTTTTCTAAGAGTTTTATGGTTTCATTACTTACATTCAGGTCTTTGATCCATTTTGAGTTTACTTTTATGTATGGGGTTAGACAATAATCCAGTTTCATTCTCTTGCATGGAGCTGTCCAGTTTTGCCAACACCATTTGTTGAAGAGACTGTCATTTCCCCATTGTATATCCATGGCTCCTTTATCATGTATTAACTGACTATATATGCTCGGGTTTATATCTGGGCTCTCTAGTCTGTTCCACTGGTCTTTGAGTCTGTTCTTGTGCATGTACCAAACTGTCTTGATTATTGTGGCTTTGTAGTAGAGCTTGAAGTCGGGGAGCATAATCTCCCCTGCTTTATTCTTCCTTCTCAGGATTGCTTCGGCTATTCAAGGTCATTTGTGGTTCCATATGAATTTTAGAACTATTTGCTCTAGTTTGTGGAAGAATGCTGTTGGTATTTTGATAGGGATTACATTGAATCTATAGATTGTTTTAGACTGGATGGCTATTTTGACAATATTAATTCTTCCTATCCACG
Source organism: Manis pentadactyla (assembly GCF_030020395.1). Taxonomy (NCBI): domain Eukaryota; kingdom Metazoa; phylum Chordata; class Mammalia; order Pholidota; family Manidae; genus Manis; species Manis pentadactyla. Next base: position 22,141,744 of record NC_080023.1, read on the forward strand.
TGCATGGGATGTGTTTCCACTTATGGGTATCTTCTTTGATTTCTCTCGAGTGTCATGTAGTTTTCAGAGTATAGGTCTTTCACTTCCTTGGTTAGGTTTATTACTATGTATTTTATTCATTTTGATGCAATTGTGAATGGAATTGTCTTTCTGATTTCTCCCTCTGCTAGATCATTGTTTGAGTACAGGAATGCAACAGATTTCTGTGTATTAATTTTGTATTGTACAAGTTTGCTGAATTCATATATTATATCTAGAGTTTTGTAGTGGATTCTTTAGGGGTTTTTATGTACAATATTGTATCATCTGTAAACAGTGACCATTCAACTTATTGTTTACCAATCTGGATGTCTTTTATTTCTTTGTGTGTCTGATGGCCATGGCAAGGACCTCCAGAACTATGTTGAATAAAAATGGAGGAGTGGGCATCCTTGTCTTGTTCCTGATATTAAAGGAAAAGCTTTCAGTTTCATGCCATTAAGTGTAATGTTAGTTGTGGGTTTGTGATATATGGCCTTTATTATGTTGAGGTACTTGCCATCTATGCCCATTTTGTTGAGAGTTTTTATCATGAATGGATGTTGAATTTTGTCAAATGCTTTTTCAGCATCTATGGATATGATTATGTGGTTTTTGTCCTTCTTTTAGTTGATGTGGTGGATGATGTTGATGGATTTTCAAATGTTGTCCATCCTTGCATCCCTGGAATAAATCCTACTTGATCATGATGGATGATCTTTTTGATGTTTTTGAATTTGGTTTGCTAATATTTTGTTGAGTATTTTTGCATCTATGTTCATCAGGGATATTGGTCTGTAATTTTCTTTTTTTGTGGTGTCTTTGCGTGGTTTGGGCATTAGAGTGATGATGCTGTCCTCATAGAATGAGTTTGGGAGTATTCCCTCCACTTCTACTTGTTGAAAAACTTTAAGGAGAGTAGTTATTAGGTCTTCACTAAATGTTTGATAAAATTCAGCACTGAAACCACCTGGTCCAGAAGTTTTGTTCTTAGGTAGTTTTATGCTTACCAATTCAATTTCCTTGCTAGTAATTGGTGTATTCAGATTTTTCTGTTTCTTTCTGGGTCAGCCTTGGAAGGTTGTATTTTTCTAGAAAGTTGTCCATTTCTTCTAGGTGATCCAGTTTGTTAGCCTACAATGTTTCATAGTGTTCTCTCATAATCTTTGTACTTCTCTATTGTCCATAGTGATTTTCTCTTTCTCATTTCTGATTCTGTTTCTTTGTACAGGCTCTCTTTTTTTCCTGATAAGTCTGGCTAGGGGTTTACCTATTCTGTTTATTTTCTCCAAGAACCAGCTTCAGCTTTCATAGATTCTTTCTATTGTTTTATTTATTTATGCTCTAATCATTATTATGTCCCTCCTTCTACTGACTTTGGGCCTCATTTGTTCTTCTTTTTCTAGTTTCATTAATTGTGAGTTTAAACTGTTCATTTGAGATTGTTCTTCTTTCCTAAGATAGGCTTGTATTGCAACATACTTCCCTCTTAGCACTGCCTTCGCTGTGTCCCACATATTTTGCTGTGTTGAATTATTGTTGTCATTTGTCTCCATATGTTGCTCAATCTCTGTTTTTATTTGGCCATTGCACCATTGATTATTTAGGAGTGGGTTTTTAAGCCTCCATGTGTTTGTGGAATTTTTGTTTTATTTGTGTAATTTATTTCTAGTTTCATACTTTGTGATCTGAGAAGCTTGTTGGTACAATTTCCATCTTTCTGAATTTACTGAGGCTCTTTTTGTCACCTAGTATATGATCTATTCTCAAAAATGTTCCATGTGCACTTGAGAAGAATGTGCACCTGCTGCTTTTCAATGAAGTGTTCTGTAGATATCCGTTAGGTCCATCTTTTCTAATGTGTTGTTCAGTGCCTCTGTCTCCTTACTTATTTTTTGTCTGGTTGATCTGTTCTTTGGAGTGAATGGTGTGTTGAAGTCTCCTAAAATGAGTGCATTGCATTCTATTTCCCCCTTTAATTCTGTAAGTATTTGTTTATCATACGTAGGTGATCCTTTGTTGGGTGCATAGATACTTATAATCATTATATCCTCTTATTGGACTGACCACTTTATCATTATGTAACGTTCTTCTTTGTCTCTTATTACTTTCTTTGTTTTGAAGACTATTTTGTCTGATACAAGTAGTGCAACTCCTGATTTTTTCTCCCTATTATTTGCATGAAATATCCTTTTCCATCCCTTTACTTTCAGTCTGTGTATGTCTTTGGGTTTGTAGTAAGTCTCTTATAGGCAGCATATAGAGGGGTCTTGTTTTTTATCTATTCAGTGACTGTTTGCCTTTTGATTGGTGCATTCAGACCATTTACATTTAGGGTGATTATCAATAGGTATAACGTTATTGCCATTGCAGGCTTTAGATTCATTGTTACCAAAGGTTCAAGGGTAATTCCCTTACTATATAACAGTCTAGTTTACCTCACTTGGTATGCTCTTATAAACGCAATCTAAAGTTTCTTTCTTTTTTCCTCCTTTTTCCTCCTACTCCATTCTTTATATATTAGGTGTCATATTCTGTACTCTTTGACTCTCCCTTGATTGACTTTGGGGGTAGTTGATTTGATTTTGTATTTGCTTAGTAATTAATTGTTCTACTTTAATTTGGTATGGTTTTATTTCCCCTGGTGACACCTATTTAGCCTTAGGAATACTTCCATTTATAGCAGTGCCTCCAAAATGCACTGTAGAGGTGGTTTGTGGGAGGTAAATTCTCTTAGCATTTGCTTATCTGGAAATTATTTAATCCTTCCTTCAAGTTTAAATGATAACCTTGCTGGATAAAGTATTCTTGGTTTGAGGCCCTTCTGTGTCATTGCATTAAACATATCATGCCTCTCCCTTCTTGCCTGTAAGGTTTCTTTTGTGAAGTCTGATGATAGCCTGATGGGTTTTCCTTTGTATGTGATCTTTCTTCTCTCTCTAGCTGCTTTTAAAAGTCTGTCCTTATCCTTTATCTTTGCCCTTTTAACTATTATATGTCTTGGTGTTGTCTTCTTCATCCCTTGTATTGGGAGATCTGTGCACCTCCATGGCCTGAGAGACTATCTCCTTTTCCAGATTGGGGAAGTTTTCAGCAATTACCTCCTCAAAGATACTTTCTATCCCTTTTACTCTCTCTTCTTTTTCTGGTACCCATGTATTGCGAATATTGTTCTGGTTGGATTGGTCATGCAGTTCTCTCAATATTCTTTCATTCTTAGAGATCCTTTTTTCTCTCTGTGCCTTAGCTTCTTTGTAGTATTCTTCTCTAATTACTATTCCATTTTCCCTCTCTTCTACTATATCTAATCTGCTTTTAAATCCCTCCACTGTATGTCCTTTTCAGATAAGAAATTTCTTAATGATTGAATCTCCATACTAAATTCATCACTGAGTTCTTGAATATTTTTCTGTACCTCCATGAGCATGTTTATGATTTTTACTTTGAAATCTTTTTCATGAAGATTCATGGAGTTGATTTCATTTAACACTTTCTCTGGTGTATTTATAATTTTGCTTTGAACCAGGTTCCTCTGACCTTTCATATTTGTATGTGGTGCCTTCTAGTGCACAGAAGCTCTGTTCTCTGAAGCTCCTCAGCCCCTGGAGTGTTTTCAGGGGTCACAGGGGAGACAGAACTGGTGCCTGTGGGGAGGAAACAGCTGTTTCCTGCTTTCCAGCTGCATTGCCTGTCTCCATTGCCAGAACCATTGGGCAGGGCACACAAGTGCAAGCCTCTGTGCTTTGCATTTGTAGATGTCATAGGCAGGGCCTTCCTCTGGCTGGCCTGACACCAGGGCAGGGACTTCCAATTTGTAAGCTGGTGCCAACAGGCCAGGAGGAGGGTGCAGAAGACTGCATATCACAGTGGGGCCCCTCTAAGCTTAGAAGCTAGCCAGGGAGATGGAGCACCTGAAGCTCCTCAAAGTTCCCAACCTGCTTGGCAGAGTGTGCCCATACAACCTTCTCCACTTATCCCTTCTCCTGTGTAGCAAGCTTGGTGAAAACTCCACCCCTTCAGCAGCCCTCTCATTGCTAGGAAGACTCTCAGAGCACCAGTCCTTCCTTTGTCCCAAAGCAGCCAGATGTCATCCCTGTCCTCCACAAATGGCTGGAATCTCAGTCTCCCCAAGTATTCTGCCTGTCTTAGCTTTCCAACCCCACTAATCACCAGAGCACCATGCAATGCAGGTTTGTGCTTTGAAAGTAGATTTCCAGGGCTGTGTGTTCAGCAGTCCTAGGTTTCCACCCCCTCCCCACTCAATTTCTCTTCCTCCCTCCGGTGAGCTGGGTGGGGGAATGGCTGGGTACTGCTGGATCAAGTCTTTGGTATGTTACCCTGTTTCGTGAGGTCTGCGCTGTTCTCCAGGTGTATGTAGTCTGGTGCAGCCTTCTTTCTTGTTGCTCTTTTATGATTAGTTGTATTAACTATATTTTTATATTATATGTGGTTTTGGGAGGAGTTCTCTGTCTCACCTCTCATGCTGCCTTCTTGAATTGCTGTCATGTATGACCTTTTTAATCCCCAGTTTTCTTATTGGTATATATTACAATAGTCCATGTACTTCATAGTTAACCAAAAAAATAAATTGTGTAATATATATAACACTTGTAGATGATACTGCCTGACATATATTATATATTAAATATATTTTCACTATTGTTATTTTTGTAGGGGTTTCATTTGTGTGTGTGTGAGCTACTGAAAGGCTTAATATAGACTTTTGGGTAACCCCGGTTCTAGCACAAGTAGATGCTAAATTAATGTCTACGTTTGTCTTAAATTCTGGAATTTATAATTTACTCCTTGTGAAACAAACACATTATTTTAAATTATACTTTACAAGTTATTATTTCATTTATAAAGATTGCATGGTCTTTTTTATGTGTACCAAGAGAAGAGCTTGTCTATATTTGTAAGTAAATACCACAATAAGGATATTACCTAATTGTTTTAAATAACAGAACTCTTATTTTAAATTATAAGACTGTTTTCTGGAAACCATCATCACAGTTTATAAACAAATGCCATAAACAAATGCATCATCTCCAAAAGTTTCTTTCTGCTCTTTTTACTATTATTAGTTTTGTTTTAAAAACACTTAAAAGATCTATTCTTTTTGAGGCTAAGTGAAAAGTTTGCTTTTATCCAAAAGTAAATTACAAGATTTTGTATAAATGTACTTTAGAAGATTGGGTTTTCCAGGAGGAGATTATGAAAAGAAAATTTACATGCAGAAATGTTATTCAGTGCTGCTCTTGGAATCAACAATGTTGGGAAAGGAGCGAATAGAGCAAGATTAGGCAGAGGAAGATGTTGGGCAGTGATGCATAACAGCAAAGGTTTTAGCCAACCCTTGGTTCTTGGTTTTCCCTCATTGACTAGTCACTGAATGTAGGCTGCACCAGTGAAGGAGTATGACTGTGCATGAGGTGTCTCTCTTCAGTTAAAGTCCATCACTGAGAATATGGCAGGTGTAAGGTGGTACACAAGTGATAGTAGCCTTGATTTCATGTTAATGTGACCATGTCTGCACCTCATATGTAGTAAAGTGGCATTAATGCAAAACTATTTAACATTCTGTATCGGTAAACCAAACATTCCATTAGTCTGCTAGATTAGATCCTTCCATACCCAGCATATGTATCATTGCCAACCCAAAAGAATTCTTGCTCCTTCCAGAGTAAAATGTGTCTAATGAGTCAATCCCCCACCCAGAGGCTATGTGGATTACTGGAGGGACAGTTCCATATTGGTGAACTAGCACTGGTCCTGGGTGATGGAAGCTGAACTTAGAGGAGCAGCACTGATGAGAGGAGACCCATGCTCTTGGTTTTGAACATCCCTGGTAGTCATGGCTACCCAGTTCATGGGCCCATTATGCCAGTACTGCGGTGGCTGATAGACAGAATCTGAATGATGCCAACTGACCTAGTTGTTTAGTGCTTCTTCTAGGGCAGATATTTTCTCATGGGTATTGACATGTGATGCAAACATCATCATAGTTCATGCCTATTATCAACATACCTATAGACTTATTGTTGTCCCATCTGAATCTTTCCAAGCTCTTTATCCCTCACAAAGCTACTCACCAGTATTCATAAATCTATACACATTCTAAAAAGTGGACACTTCTTTTTCCACACAAAGTAGATGGCCAGGTTAACCACCCAAGTATCTATCCATTGAGAGACTTTTCCCTCAGTGCTGTTTCAGGGTCACCTCTGAGTGGAGCTAGAGGGCAGCCAAGTCCATTTATTGGTGAGTCGCTGTAAAACACTGGTGGATGACATGGAGTCTTGGCCACCTGCTCAAGCCCTCCCATGCTGCTCGTGTGTTATCCTGAAAGCACTACTACAATGGATTACTGCCAGACACTCTTGACCTTTTGCTGGTCTGGCAAAAACCAAGTGTGATGGTCAGAGTTCCACATTCTTCAATCAAGCATGAAGCTAGGTGTTGTTTTGGAAGTGTTTTGTGGATATAATTAACATCTCCTATCAACTGACTTTACGAAAAGGAGATTACCCTAGATAATCTGGGTTGGCTGGACCTAATTAATTCAAAGCCTTTAAGAGCAGATTTGGGATTTCCTGAGGAAGAAATTTTCCCGTGGACTGAAGCCTCAGCTCTTCCCTGAAAGCTTTTTAGGTGTTCTTCCTGATGGCCTTACTTTCTTGGCCAGCCTCCAAAACCATATAAACTAGTTTCTTGCAATAAATTTCTTCTGTCTGTTTGTCTCTCTCTCTAAATATATTTGTATATCCATTAACTGTTTTTCCAAATGTGTATAACTCTCTGTTATGGATGGCATGATCTTTATCCAGAATTTTAGTAGCCTATTCTGTGGTTCTCTCCTTAGGACTTTCCATTAATTCCACACAACCTCTTTTCCCAACACATATGCCTCCAATACTTCTCTACTGAGTCATATGATCACATGGTCATATTGGCAGGGCTTAATGCACCACAGTCTGAAAGCACATTCCTCTTAGGTTATACTCAAGTTGAGAGCATTTTGTCACCTGATCTGTGGATCAGGTTGTTATTCCCAGAGATAGAATATACTACCTCTAAAACCTGAAAAGTATAACAGGTATTATACTTAATTCTTAGTGATAGAAGGTGCAAAATGCAAAAATTTATCTTTTACCCTGGAGAGGATGCCCCTGGCATGCCCCAGAACTCCAGACCTAGCTTAAACCTCACTAATATAGTCAGCCTCCAGATAGTTTAAGGGATTCTCTCATATCCTCTGCAGTATATTCATATTTCTTCTTGTCACTTTTGTTTACCTCATGATGAAGTCATCTATCTGTGGTATTTCCACTCAGTTCAGTTTTCTTTGGTCTGTTTGTTATAGGGCAGCAGTGTTATCACAGGGAAGAAAGGTACAGGCTTTCCTTGCTACCTAAAAGCGAAGCATTTTATGAAACCTTTCGTAAAATGAAATGTTGAAAGAGAAGCAGCAGTTACCATTAATTTGCATGAAAAAAGTTTTGAGCATTTCCAGACCCCCCCCCTAAATAATCTGCCTTAGGCTTTTCTGATACCTTAGGAAGGGATGTACAAATGAAATAGAGATAAAGCACAGATGCTCACAGACACAGTTCAAAGCTATTTGGCTTGATGCTGAGATGCTGAGTGTAGTTCCTGGGGAAGGAGCTTGGCTGTGCTACTCTTGCTGTTTCAGGTGTGCACTGACTCCGTAACAGCTTGCTGCAAAACACATGCTGAAAGCTATTTTCACACTTCACCTTTCTTCATAGAAGTGAAAATTCTCATTTGCTTTCTTTGAGGTACTAAGGTAGGCCTTTCATAAAAGTGAAGTGGTGTAATGTGAACATTTGAAAAGTGGGGGATACCTGTATTCTATTACCTGTTCTAAGGGAAACCTTAGAAATACTCATTCTGATCTTCATTCCTGACAGGGATAGAAGAGAATATAATTAGCAAGGTCACTGGCTGCATATTGTATACCTGAGACTGACTAGTATGATCTAGCACGATTCTTCATCCCACACAACTGCAATTGGGGTTGCTACATGGTTGAAATGGCAATAGTTGATGCCGTCCTTTAGAATCAATCTGCTAGTTTTAGAGAAGTGAATTTAAATGGAGATATAATGGGCATCACCACCCCAGGAATTGTACTAAGTTCTACCATGTCCTCCAAAATATGATATTGCTTTTAGTTTTTCTATTTTGGCTGGCAGAGGGGTGCTTTTGGAAGCCACCAGTTGACCTTCCCCACTATGATAGTTCTTACCCCACAGGACAAAGAGTGAATGTGAGGCCTGCTGACTACCAAGTACATTCATTAGATTTTATATCGGGGGTATAGTATATTTGGGTAGGAAAATTCCTACTAGCTGGATTCATGGATGAAGTAGACCCACTGTGAGTCAGGCTTGGTCGAGATTCCATTTATTACTTGGGCTTCATAACCTCCCACTCTAATAAGAGGGCTTGATGATGTTTTGGGTTCTGGTTATCAATGCCACTTTGGGCCTTGTGCACGACAATACTCAGTATCTTTAGGCATTCTTTCTGTACTGCGTAGTTCCTGAAATGAGTGGCTGTAGGTCCCTTTGAAGAAGGAATGGAGAATAATGGCCTCCTTTTCATAGTGTTGTAAGGTTCTTCTGAAAACGCGCTGGTTCAGTACATGAGTCCTGGATCTGAAAATTGGCTCGAATTCAGAAATTAGGCAAGCTGTTGCAACTTTTTATCAAGATGGCTACTCAGCTTATGGTCACCAATGCTTAATTTCTTCTGTGTGCATAGATTGAGAAATACTCAATATCACTCATATCAATATCTTGTTCATAGAGACAACATGTTCGATTACCCTATTCCATAGCTCCCCATTATTTTATATGGAAAGTCTGGTGGTACAGCAATAGATAAGAATTGGGGATAATAGGTAAGAGTTGGGAATAAGAATTCAACCTTCCCCACCTTCTCAATCTTCTCCAAGTTTCTGCTACTTTTATAATTAAATTTGATTTTTCTGTTCTCTGGCTCAATAAGATGGAGTTTCTCTATATTCCAAGTAGGATCTTTTAAGATGTAATTGCCTACCTTTAGGCTTTCATTTTTTTCCTCCAAATCATCACTTCTCTCAAAATAGTAATCCAGTTCCATTGCCATTATAAGTAGTATTTTGATGTATTCTTTAAAAGCCTGGTACGTTTCCTCCATCATGCATTCCTTTCTAGCAACAGACCTGTTCTTAACAGTAAGAGCTTTAAAAATTTCACTGCCACTGCAAGGCAAGTGCTGTTGTGCTACCTGCTGCTACTGAAGGGGTCCTTGTTGGCAGCTGGCCCATCAGTGGTCCAGTGTGTTTCCTTGGGCCACTTTGGGCATTAACTATTGCAAATTGTATTTTCCAGCTTCTGGGACAGAGGTTTTTGTGCAGGAAGCTTACCAGGTCGTGCTCTTGGGATCAACATCTGTAACAAACTGAAGAGTACAGGAGACCTTACGCTATGCTGCAGTCACAGCCAAGATGAGCTCTGGGCTGGCAGGGCCCTGCAGAGCTGTTTCCTCACTGTACGCGGGTTGCCCCTGGAAAGGGGGTGTTGGCTTTTAAGAACTTGACTCTCTTTATAACCGTGGCAACTGTCGGAATCAGGAATCACTTGAGGGCGGTCAGCTGTTGTATCCCCAACAGGTGGAGCGAGTCCCAGAGTCGGCGCAGGCGTGGGCGTGCGTAAGTGCGTGCGTAACCGTGAGCGTGCGTGACCGTGAGCGTGCATAACCACTTGTGTGAGCGTTTGGCGCCAGTGGATGTTTTACCTCCACCGCCTCTGCCTTTCATTCGGTAAGTAGAGCGTGTGAAGAGAGAGCCCTTTGTTACTTCACTCTTCTTCGTTTCCTTTTGTTCTAAAAATGAGCGTTTTTAGTTACGCGGAGACTAACTAGGTAATTGTGGAAAGAATTGTAAGGAAATAAGGTTAGTTCAGTTTACCTGAGATTTTGCGCAACTTTCTGAGGTAGTGGGGCCGTTCTCACTTGAATGCACACCAGAGTATGGATTAGAACAGGCATAAGGAAGGTGAGTTACTCTCTGGATTATATATGATGGCTTTTTAAATAGAATTCCAAGAAATGTTAGATTTGAAACCTTGTGCATCTCCAGACGATAATAAAAGTTCATGTGTAAATATAAGTACAGATGCTCATTTCAGATCCATCTAGAAATACTTTAAGATTTTGTATCTCCTTTTCTTTTAGAAAGGGCTTTTAAGCGCTGACTGAATGTAGAATAAAGTACTGGCAATGAGGGGGAAAGATTTAAAATTTACAAATACTTCTGTTACCTTTCTTCTGTAAACAATATGGAATTTCAAGAGGGTTTGTCTAAAAGATATTTGCTGACATAACAGAAGGGCATTATACCTACCCTCTCCCAGAAAAGAATTTTATGCTTGGAGTTTGTGGATGCAGGAAAGCATATGTAGCATTAATCTTACAAATATAAGTAATGGAGGTGAAAATGGCTGTAGAACTTACTTGAACTAGTTTTGCTAAAGAGGTAAGAGAAAGAGTTTATTTTTTCTTTTTTTCTTTTCATGTGATTGAATTGCCAACTATTCAAATTCATATGCAGTATGAAGATTTGCTTGCATTTAGTCCCCATGGGAAATGACACTGATTTCCAACTCCCATATGTGATATTTGAGTAGGTAAACACTTTCATCTCAAGTGCTGTCATATGTATTTGCCCCTATGAGCATCTTTTAGGTTCTGCCATCAGATCAGCAAGTTGCCTTCAATGCGTGGTATTTCATCATGTTGCTTCCCTGTGGTAAATTCCAATCCTTCCCTGGCTTGGCTGTGACCACCTGTTCTCCCACACCTGTTTCAATTTATAAACCATATGCTGTAGTCACAGCTGAGAACTGCTGTAGACATGATGTGATTTCTCATAAATATTTCATAAATTCAAAGTTTTCTGCACTTCAAAATAATCTGAAGGCACTGATTTTACTTAACACAGAGACTGGCATATATTCTTTATTATCATCATCATTTAGGCAAAGAAAGATGAAGTTTATAGCTTTTTAAAATAACCTGCATCAGTATTAAAATAGCACTACCTAACATTTATGCTTTTAAACAATCACAGCTGCAGCCTGTGGTAAAATAATTCAAGTGCAATAATTGGTCTGAAAAGTACATATGCTCTGGAAATCCAGGGAAACAGATGTTTTTACATTGTGTTTCCTACATGGAATAAGAGACACACTTCACAAGACAATCAAAGAAAATACGCGAATTAACATAAATTTTTGGTGACTATTTATTTTGAGAATTTAAGTGAAATTTTACAAATCATACTTTTTGAAGTGACAGAAACCTCAAATCAAACTGCACTAAATAATCAAATTGCCTGGCATATTAACCAAACACAGAGAATATAGAACTGTTGAATTTCAGACCTGGGTTGATTCAAGAATAAAAGAATGTGGCTAGGATTCTGCTTTTTCTATCTCCACTTCTCAGCTCTGTTTCTACAGGATAGTCCTACTTGTAATGGATGCTGTTATTTTCTCAGCCTTCATTCTTTCCTGTATAAATCAAGTGCAAAAGAGTTTCTTACGATAGCATTGTAAAAAATAATAATTATAATAAACAGTAATAAAAACTAAGATTACAACAAAGAAACCTCCTTTCTCTCCAGAAGTCTCAAAAAGCATTTTCTCTCATCTCAGTGATTATAATCTAAATGACCATTTACGAAAAGTATAGTTTGAACTGAGGAATGAAGTGTGTTAAACCAATCAGGCTATAGCCCTAGGAATTAATCTCTGAAACCACATTTTTGATAATAGGGTAGGGGTGAATTCCTCAATAGAAGATCAGGATTCTTTTGTAGGAAGAAAGAGGCTATATGTGGAAGTCAGTCTGCATCTATATGTATATATCTTTAGGTCTATACATACATAGAATTAGGATGGTTCTGTATTATTCTATCTTGTCCTTTAGATTTGAAATTTTATTATTAATGCTTTTCCATGTCAATAAATAGCCTACGGAAATGTTAGATTTTCATATGAAGACCAGAGGTTATTGCTAAGTTGCTCACTCTGGAATTGATAGATAAATAATATAGAATATTTTAATCCTGTTTATCTAGAACTCTGAAGAGGCAAGATGACAGAGTGGCCGAAATTTTGATGTGTAGGCATATTTCTTAATGAAAAAAGACTGACCAGAACAAATATAATAGCAATATACTGCTTACATTTTCCTTTCATTGTGGTATTTCTTTAGTATATAAATTTTGCTTTTGTGGCAGAAATATAGCTTATATTACTTCTTTTTTGTTTCATTATTTACTTTATTTCTTGGTCACAGTTCTTTTATTCTTGAAATAATTCAAGCTGAAATTATAACTACCTCTTTCTGTTCAGTTAGTAAGCCAGGCAATTTTCTTATAATTTAAGCCAGTTTCATTTTAGGTCACTGTTATTTGTAAAACATACTTTGTAAAATTTTATGTCATCCAAATTACCAAAAATGAAAATCTGTACTCTGAATGATGCTTATCACTCTGGTGTGCCAAACAGAGGTCCATTATACAACTTTTGTGTTTTATAGCAGGTGGATATAATCATGGAATATTGGTTTTGGAAAGTTTCCATTATCTGAGGGATGGGAACCGATATCTAGTGCCTTTCTTGCCATATATGGCCTTGCTAATTCCTTAACTCATTAACATATCATCTATGATTACTTTCACACTACCTCTGCAGAGCTTACTAGTTGTCACAGAGAACATACAGCCTGCAAATTAAAAAATATTTGCTAACTGGCTCTCTTCAGAAAATGTTTGCCAACACCTGATCTAGACTAGGGGTGACAAATAGGAGTCCTGTTACTTGAAATCTTGGAAAAACTGCTGGTCATTTCCTTTAGGGCTCTTTGGAGAATTGGAGAGGGCTCAAGAAGCACTACTGAGGGCTGCTTTGGTTTTCTGATGGGCCAGTGTTTGTATTAACATGACCTGCAGTATAAGAATGAAAGAGAAAATGATTGCATAAAAGAAATGCTGTTCTAAGAGATAGGTAATTTGTTTCTATTCATAATTAACTGTGTGTCTGGGTAAATCTTTAACTTCTTAGTATCTCCCCTCTCTAAATCAAAAATGCATAACAGTGCCTAGCCTAATTATGTCATGGAGTGGCTGTTGCAGTCAAATGTGAATACATAAGTGGAAATACTTTTATAATACTGGGCTAAGAGAAGAAAATGCAGTTACTTTGTCATAAGATTTGTTAGAAATCGCCTCATAAATAATGTCTCCACACAAGGCCACTTTTGACCATATGTTACCTATAAGATTTATGATACTTGTTCTAGAGTTGTTATTCTGGGTATATATAATCTATTGAAGAATCATTATACTATATATGTGTGTGTATACACATTCAGAATCATACTATATATATGCATAGATATAGTGCAGTAATTCTAGAACAAAGTGTGTATATGCATATGATTCTAAAAGAGTATACACACACATATGTATTTTACAGTTTCTTGAATAACAGAATGAATAGAACATTTGTGTTCCCAATGAAGATGACTGAATAATTTTTGTTTACCTGTTACAATGCAGCAGAAGAATTTAATTTTTTTATAGTGATGCTGTTTGCTTCATGAATCAAAGTGGGTAAGAAATAACTCTTCTACTCCCAGAAGTAAGCCTTGGTCTTATTTTGTTTCATATGTTTTGGAATTTTTTTCTTTTCTATTTTCATACTCATTCTCTGTTTTAAGAAATTTAAATCTAAAGCCTGAGGACATAGTAAATACTGAAGTAAATATTTCTCAGTGGAGAGGGAAGTTTATTTCCATTGTTTAACACATCACAAAATGCTAAGAGAAATCATATTATTGTGTTTTATTTATGCATCATAAATTTGTTTCAGAGTTAAAATAAATTCATTATCAAGAACAGAACATTAGTAGGTTCTATGGTTTATGCCATCTCTCAACCTAATGGTTTATTTCATTAATGGCTGTTTTTTAGACAGTTGGTATCAGTATGAGATTTTTTAAATGCCCTTCCTTACAGTCATACTTTATTTAACTCGCAATTTTTATTTGAAAATTTAAAAGTTGTAATAATTCCTAGGATTTTTTTTCAATAACAGCCAATTATTAAAAGGTTGTTACTGAGATTTCCATTTCTGCTTAGGATGCAGAAAACTGCAAAAACAAAAAACAAAGCAAAACAGAAAATGAAAAAGCTACACCCACAAAAATGAGAAAAAGTTGGTTAATTACAAAATAAATTATTTTATTGAGCCCATTAGAAAACTGAAGTTTCAAGGAAACCAAAGTTAAAAGAGGGACTAGAATGTCCAATGGGAGATGGGAGCACAAATGATCTCACCTTTGGCAGAGCACAGAGAAAGATGTGTTCATCATACCAGTGGGTAACAAGACGTCAGCTAAAACTAATGAATTCTCAAAGGCCAAATGTGAGTTCATGTAGATTTGGAATAGTAGAAGGGAAGCTCATAATCACTTTCAAGCTTTTCTCCACAGACCTCCACTGAGAAACCAACTTAAAGATTAGGGACAGAACAGAGAAAGTCATCCTCCATGGAACAGGCATGGAAAAACTAATTGGTTCTGAGGCAGGAGAGGGATAGGCAGAGAGCCTCACCTACATCCTAATCCCTTCCTTTGTTCTATAAAGTAAAAAGCTGTAAGGCCTTGGGGGAGAAACTGTACACATTCCAACCCATGGGGCTTAGCAAAAAGCCAGTGTGTCTTAGGGGAAAACATCAACAAAATCCACCTGCTCTGGCCACCTGTTCTGGAGGAGGAATACAAAGTCCTCTCCCAAGATACCAAAATCCATTGCTCTTGGGGAAAGGGTAGAAGCAAAAAATCCTCTAATCCTGAGAAAGAGTCAGTAAACAGGCTAATTCCCATAATGATAACATATAGAAATCTGTACACATGCACACACGGAATCTCAGTAGTTGCAGAAAAATAATTGGATAAGATCCAACATTCATGTGTGATAAAAACTGTTAGCGAACTATGAAGAGAAGAAAATTTCTTCAACTTGATAAGCAGAATCATTGAATAAAACTGTAGTTAGTATACTTAATAGTGAAAGAATGACTGATGGCTTTACCTCTTTGGTAGGAAACAAAGTATAGATCTTTGTTCTTACAGTGCTAATTCAGAATTGAAATGGACATCCTGGTCTATGAAATGATGCAAGATAAAAAAGTAAAAGGTGTACAAATTGTAAAAGAAGAAATGGTTTTGATGTACTGATGGCATGATTTCTACATAAGAAATCCCAGAGAATTTATAAAAAGAGCTACAGAATTTTTTAGTGATTTTATCAAGGTCTCAGGATGTTAAGGTCAAAATACAGAACTCAGTGGCATTTCTATATACTACCAGATATTAAGTGGAAATTGAAATTAAAAAGATGCCAGTTACAACATTAAAATCATTTAATACGTAGAGATACATTTAACAAATGAGGCTGTTAGGGTCCGCTCTAATCTAATCTGACTGATGTCCTTATGCGAAGGGATACCTGGGGAATGCGTGGAAAGGAAAAACCTTGTGAGGTTGTTACCTGTTGAATGTGTTAGGTTTTCCCCAATTCTTGTGTTCTTGAAGGAAAGAATTCAGTTGAGAGACCAGGTTGCAAGTGAAAGCAGCAAAGACTATTAGAAGCAAAAGTGTACTTGGAGGGGTCCTAGCAGGCAACTTGAGAAGTTTCGAGTGTCCCTTTGGTTACAAGGTTAGGTTTTTATGTGATGATGAGTTCCTGGGTTTTGGGTTCTTCCTCCCCTGACTCCATCTAAATTTGTCGTAGGGTGGGATTATGAGCTAGCTGCAGCCTGCACTATTCCTTGCCCATACCTGGGTGGGGCCCACATGCACTTTTTGGTTTTTGACATTCTGCCCATGCTTCCTTAGGTTATTTTGCCTACGTTGGTTGAGTGCCCCCAGTGGAAGGCCATGAAGAGGTCAAATTCCACAATTTCCTGTTTTCTGTGCATAGCCCTTGTGACTACAATAGCCATGTTTGAAAAGATGCCATGTTTGATTATTCTCTAAGTGCTATAGCGTCCCTAAGGACAGAGCGCTTGACTGTGATGAAGATACTGGGAATGGCTTCAGTGAGGTGACATTTGAATTTAACTCTGCAGTTCCCTGTTGTTAATCAGTCTCTTGATAACTATATATATTTGTGTGATACAAAATCTCAACATGTGTCCATATGATTTTGTATATATATAAGGCATTTAGAGATGTTAAGTGCATTCACAATTTGCATGTGTGGGTACCATTGAATCCTTTTTCCCCAAACGTATGTTGTATTTTTCCAAAGTAACAATTGCACTTCAAAATAAACATCAACATTGGAATCACTGAACTAGTGCTCATAAGACTCTGGCATTTTAGCAGCAAGAGCTGCTGAGAAAAATATTAATCTCTATTTCTTTTCTTTTTTTGTTTTTTGGCTTTTATTTTTATTTATTTATTTTAAAAAATCATTTTATTATCATTAATCTACAAGTACATCAAGAACATTATTGTTAGTAGACTCCCCCTTCACCAAGTCCCTCCCGACAAACCCCATTAAAGTCATTTCCATCAGCATAGTAAGATGCTATAAACTCACTAGTTGTCTTCTCTGTGTTGCACAGCCCTCCCTATGATCCCCCCCACATTATACATGCTAATTGTAAGGCCCCCCTTTCTTTTTCCCTGCCCTTATCCCTCCCTTCCCACCCCTCCTGCCCAGTCCCTTTCCCTTTGGTAACTGTTAGTCCATTCTTAGATTCTGTGATTCTGCTGCTGTTTTGTTGCTTCAGTTTTTCTTTGTTTTTATACTCCACATATGAGTGAAATCATTTGGTACTTGTCTTTCTCCGCCTGGCTTATTTCACTGAGCATAATACCCTCTAGCTCCGTCCATGTTGTTGCAAATGGTAGGATTTGTTTTCTTCTTATGGCTGAATAATATTCCATTGTGTATATATACCACATCTTCTTAATCCATCTGTTGATGGACACTTAGGTTGCTTCCATTTCTTGGCTATTGTAAATAATGCTGCGATAAACATAGGGGTGCATCTTTTTCAAACTGGGCTGCTTCATTCTTAGGGTAAATTCCTAGAAGTGGAATTCCTGGGTCAAATGGTATTTCTATTTTGAGCTTTTTTGAGGAACCTCCATACTGCTTTCCACAATGATTTAACCAATATGTATTCCCAACAGCAGTGTAGGAGGGTTCCCCTTTCTCCGCAACCTCTCCAACATCTGTTGTTGTTTGTCTTTTGGATGGTGGTGATCCTTACTGGTGTGAGGTGATATCTCATTGTGGTTTTAATTTGCATTTCTCTGATGACAAGCGATGTGGAGCATCTTTCATGTGTCTGTTGGCCATCTGAATTTCTTCTTTGGAGAACTGTCTGTTCATCTCCTCTGCCCATTTTTTAATTGGATTGTTCACTTTTTGTTTGTTGAGATGCATGAGCTCTTTATATATTTTGGATGTCAACCCTTTATCGGGTCTGTCATTTATGAATATATTCTCCCATACTCTAGGGTACCTTTTTGTTTTATTGGTGGTGTCCTTTGCTGTACAGAAGCTTTTCAGCTTGATATAGTCCCACTTGTTCATTTTTGCTTTTGTTTCCCTTGCCTGGGGAGATATGTTCATGAAGAAGTCGCTCATGTTTATGTCCAAGAGATTTTTGCCTATGTTTTTTTCTAAGAGTTTTATGGTTTCATGACTTACATTCAGATCTTTGATCCATTTCTAATTTACTTTTGTGTATGGGGTTAGACAGTGATCCAGTTTCATTCTCTTACATATAGCTGTCCAGTTTTGCCAGCACCATCTGTTGAAGAGACTGTCATTTCCCCATTGTATGTCCATGGCTCCTTTATCATATATTAATTGACCATATATGTTTGGGTTAATATCTGGGGTCCGTATTCTGTTCCACTGGTCTGTGGCTCTGTTCTTGTGCCAGTACCAAACTGTCTTGATTACTGTGGCTTTGTAGTAGAGCTTGAAGTTGGGGAGTGAGATCCCCCAGACTTTATTCTTCCTTCTCAGGATTGCTTTGGCTATTTCGGGTCTTTGGTATTTCCATATGAATTTTTGAACTATTTGTTCTAGTTCGTTGAAGAATGTTGTTGGTAATTTGATAGGGATTGCATCAAATCTGTATATTGCTTTGGGCAGGATGGCCATTTTGATGATATTAATTCTTCCTAGCCAGGAGCATGGGATGAGTTTCCATTTGTTAGTGTCCTCTGTAATTTCTCTTAAGAGTGTCTTGTAGTTTTCAGGGTATAGGTCTTTCACTTCCTTGGTAAGGTTTATTCCTAAGTATTTTAATCTTTTTGATGCAATTGTGAATGGAATTGTTTTCCTGATTTCTCTTTATATTAGTTCATTGTTAGTGTATAGGAAAGCCACAGATTTCTGTGTGTTAATTTTGTATCCTGAAACTTTGCTGTATTCTGATATCAGTTCTAGTAGTTTTGGAGTGGAGTCTTTAGGGTTTTTAATGTACAATATCATGTCATCTGCAAATAGTGACAGTTTAACTTCTTCTTTACCAATCTGGATTCCTTGTATTTCTTTGTTTTGTCTAATTGCCATGGCTAGGACCTCCAGAACTATGTTGAATAACAGTGGGGAGAGTGGGCATCCCTTCTTGTTCCCGATCTCAGAGGAAAAGCCTTCAGCTTTTCACTGTTCAGTATGATGTTGACTGTGGGTTTATCATATATGGCCTTTATTATGTTGAGGTACCCACCCTCTATACACATTTTGTTGAGAGTTTTTATCATGAACGGATGTTGAATTTTGTCAAATGCTTTTTCAGCATCTATGGAGATGATCATGTGGTTTTTGTCCTTCTTTTTGTTTATGTGGTGGATGATGTCGATGGATTTTCGGATGTTGTACCATCCTTGCATCCCTGGGATGAATCCCACTTGGTCATGATGTATGACCCTTTTGATGTGTTTTTGAATTTGGTTTGCTAATATTTTATTGAGTATTTTTTCATCTACATTCATCAGGGTTATTGGTCTGTAGTTTTCTTTTTTGGTGGTGTCTTTGCCTGGTTTTGGTATTAGGGTTATGTTGGCTTCATAGAATGAGTTTGGGAGTATTCCCTCCTCTTCTATTTTTTGGAAAATGTTAAGGAGAATGGGTATTATATCTTCTCTGTATGTCTGATAAAATTCCGAGGTAAATCCATCTGGCCCAGGGGTTTTTTTCTTGTTTATTTTTTTGATTACTGTTTCAATTTCTTTGCTGGTAATTGGTTTGTTTAGATTTTGTGTTTCTTCCTTGGTCAGTCTTGGAAGGTTGTATTTTTCTAGGAAGTTGTCCATTTCTTCTCGGTTTTCCAGCTTCTTAGCATATAGGTTTTCTTAGTAGTCTCTAATAATTCTTTGTATTTCTGTGGGGTCCGTCATGATGTTTCCTTTCTCGTTTCTGATTCTGTTGATGTGTGTTGATTCTCTTTTTCTCTTAATAAGTCTGGCTAGAGGCTTATCTATTTTGTTTATTTTCTCAAAGAACCAACTCTTGGTTTCATTGATTTTTTTCAATTGTTTTATTCTTCTCAATTTTGTTTATTTCTTCTCTGATCTTTATTATGTCCCTCCTTCTGCTGACTTTAGGCCTCATTTGTTCTTCTTTTTCCAGTTTCGATAATTGTGATGTTAGACTATTCATTTGGGATTGTTCTTCCTTCTTTAAATATGCCTGGATTGCTACATAATTTCCTCTTAAGACTGCTTTTGCTGTGTCCCACAGAAGTTGGGGCTTTCTGTTGTTGTTGTCATTTATTTCCATATATTGCTGGATCTCCATTTTAATTTGGTCATTGATCCATTAACTATTTAGGAGCATGTTTTTAAGTTTTTAAGTGTTTGTGAGCCTTTTTGCTTTCTTTGTACAATTTATTTCTAGTTTTATACCTTTGTTGTCTGAAAAGTTGGTTGGTAGAATTTTAATATTTTTGAATTTACTGAGGCTCTTTTTGTGGCCTAGTAGGTGGTCTATATTGGAGAATGTTCCATGTGCACTTGAGAAGAATGTGTATCCTGTTGCTTTTGGGTGTAGAGTTCTATAGATGTCTATTAGGTCCATCTGTTCTAGTGTGTTGTTCATTGCCTCTGTGTCCTTACTTATTTTCTGTCTGGTGGATCTGTCCTTTGGAGTGAATGGTGTGTTGAAGTCTCCTAAAATGAATGCATTGCATTCTCTTTCCTCCTTTAGTTCTGTTAATATTTGTTTCACATATTCTGGTGCTCCTGTGTTGAGTGCATATATATTTATAATGGTTATATCCTCTTGTTGGACTGAGCCCTTTATCATTATGTAATGTCCTTCTTTATCTCTTGTTACTTTATTTTGAAGTCTATTTTGTCTGATACTAGTATTGCAACACCTGCTTTTTTCTCCCTATGTTTGCATGAAATATCTTTTCCCATCCCTTGACTTTTAGTCTATGCATATCTTTGGGTTTGAGGTGAGTCTCTTGTAAGCAGCATATAGATGGGTCTTGTTTTTTTATCCATTCAGTGACTCTATGTATTTTGATTGGTGCATTCAGTCCATTTACATTTAGGATGATTTTCGATAGGTATGTACTTATTGCCATTTCAGGCTTTAGATTTGTGGTTACCAAAGGTTCCAGGTTACTTTCCTTACTATCTAAGAGTCAAACTTAACTCACTTAGTATGCTGTTACAAACGCAATCTAAAGATTCTTTTCTGTTTCTCCTCCTTTTTCTTCTTCCTTCATTCTTTATTTATTAGGTATCAAATTCTGTACTTTTTGTCTATCCCTTGGTTGACTTTGTGGATAGTCAATTTAATTTTGCCTTTGCCTCACAATCAGCTGCTCCACCATCCCTAACGTGGTTTTACTACCTCTGGTGACAGCTATCCAACCCTAGGAACACTTCCATCTATAGCAGTCCCTCCAAAATAGACTGCAGAGATGGTTTGTGGAAGGTAAACTCTCAGCTTTTGCTTATCTGGAAATTGTTGAATCCCTCCTTCAAATTTAAATGATAATCTTGCTGGATAAAGTAGTCTTGGTTCCAGGCCCTTCTGCTTCATGGCATTAAATACATCATGCCACTCCCTTCTGGCCTGTAAGGTTTCTGCTGAGAAGTCTGATGTTAGTCTGATGGGCTTTCCTTTGTATGTGATCTTATTTCTGCCTCTGGCTGCTTTTAACAGTCTGTCCTTATCCTTGATCTTTCCCATTTTAATTACTATGTGACTTGGTGTTGTCTTCCTTGGGTCCCTTGTGTTGGGAGATCTGTGGATCTCCATGGCCTGACACACTATGTCCTTCCCCAGATTGGGGAAGTTTTCAGCAACTACCTCCTCAAAGACACTTTCTGTCCCTTTCTCTCTCTTCTTCTTCTTCTGGTATCCCTATAATGCGAATATTGTTGCACTTGGATTGGTCACACAGTTCTCTCAATATTCTTTCATTTTTAAAGATCCTTTTTCTCTCTCTGTGCCTCAGCTTCTTTGTACTCCTCTTCTCTAGTTTCTATTTCATTTATTGTCTCCTCCACCGTATCCATCCTGCTTTCAATACCCTACATCATGCTCTTCAATGATTGTATCTCCGACCTGAATTCATTCCTGAGTTCTTGGATGTCTTTCCGTACCTCCATTAGAATGTTGATGATTTTTATTTTGAACTCCTTTTTAGGAAGATTCACGAGGTCCATATCATTTATATCTTTCTCTGGAGTTGTATTAATAATTTTACTATGGACAAGGTTCCTTTGGTGTTTCATGTTTGTATATGGCGCCCTCTAGTGTCCAAAAGCTCTATTCTGGAGCTGCTCAGCCCCTGAAGCAATGTCGGGGGTCACAGAGGATCGGTACTGGTGCCTGGAGGGAGGAAAGAGCTGTTCCTCCCATCCCGGCTGCTGTGCCTGTATCCACTGCCTGAGCCAGTGGGCCGGTCACACAGGTATAAGCTTTTGTCCCAGAGCAGCCAGATATGGATCCCTGCTTTCCACAAGCGGCCGGAATCCCAGTCTCCCCAGGAACTCTGTCTGTATTAACTTTCCAACCCGGTAGTCATGCGAGTCTCAAGAAAGCACCATGAAATGCAGGTTTGTGCTCCCAGAGCAGATCTCCAGAGCTAGGTATTCAGCAGTCCCAGGCCTTCCACTCCCTCCCTGCTCTGTTTCTCTTCCTCCCGCCAGTGAGCTGGAGTGAGGGAAGGGCTCGGGTCCCGTGTTGCCATAGCTCTGGTAGGTTACCCCGTTTGCTGAAGTCTGCTCTTTTCTCCACGTGTGTGCAGTCTGACGCCATCCTCTTTCGTGTTGCTCTCTCAGGATTAGTTTCACCAACTATATTTTCTAATTGTATCCAGTTTTAGGAGGAAGCCTCTGCCTCTCCTCTCACCTCTATTTCTTTCCTAAGTCTTTATCCTATTGTCTTTTCTGTAAGAACATATTCAAAAGAAGTGACCCCATCTATGTTGTTACATAGATTAATGAGCAGGAAAAACACACTTGTTCCCTCATTATTAGGAGGCACAGTGGTTCTTCATATCATCTACACTCCATATTTCATTTATTAATTAATTTAATACATTGAGAATCTATCTTTTACTAGATATATATGTATGTGTGCATATAAGTAACACCTTACAGCTGCTTTTGAGGTAGGTATTGTGAATCATTTTATAGATGAAGAAACACACTCAAGGAGCTTATATCATTCATTATTGTGATTCCATAAATAAATTTTTTTTTATTAAAGATGCAGTATGTATTTCTCTCATATTGGCAATTGCTCCACTGGAGTATGGTTTCTGACATCTGAAGATTTGTCTCTTGTTTGTTAGCTAGACACCAATCAATCTATTTTGGCTAGGGTTTCAAGCTTCAGTATGAATGCCTATTATAAGTGCAGTTGTCATGAAATTGAGAGAAGCATTTGGCCATTAAGCTGCAACTAGCTTTTAAAATGAGAAAAAGTTGAGAGAAAAATTTTGTCTTTGACTTGCTTGTTTTTAAGAGTGGTGTTCTCCAGGGATCAGTCTAGGTTTGGTAGACTTATTTAACTGGCCTTTAATATAAAAACTCTGGAAGAAAGAGCACTTAATGAGATGATCAAGTTTACAGATGAAAGTATGGCCTCCTGGGTTGAGAAGCAACAGGCTAATGGGAATAAACTTCAGCAGTTGCTCACAGGCTGTGTGAATGCCCAGAGCCAGGGTAGGTGAACTGGAGAGTGGACAAGCATAAAGTTTTTACTTTTAGTCAAAAATAATTCAGATCAAACAGATCAAGTTAATACCTCTTAAGTGGTCTTGTACATGCATACAGATGAAGGGCACAGTGGAGGAAAGACTTCTGCCTAATGTTTTTGCCTAATGAAAAGATTACCTAAAATACGAATCCTGAAGTCAGTTGGATACATTTTATCTTGCCAATCCCCTGACAGATATAGTCTTTACCAGTAGTAATGCAAACCAAAGAAAGAAGTTGCCTCAAACATTTCAATCTTTTCATTGTTTTCAGTATTGTGTGGTGATCCACAGTTTTATTAGATAATTTGTGTGCATTTCTGTGTGTGTGTGTGTGTGCTGTGTGTTTAGGTGTGCAAGGGTGAAACCAAAAATTTTATCTTTAATATATTCATGTATGTTTTTAATCAAAAAATTATTTTCTAGATATCTAACTGATGTTAAAACACCTAGATTTCTTTGTAGTTATAACTTTTCTTAAATATGTAATATATATCCAAGTCATTTTGTTAGGTATATTTTTCTTTTTATCCTTTAAAATATATATATAATTATCTTTTTCAAATCATGTATTACTTTAAAGAGTCTAATAATTTTACTAAGGTCTAAAATTAGTGCCATGTTTCACTTATTCCCATGCCTAATTCCTGCTGCATAGAGGCAACCATACTTTTAGTTTTTATTTCTAGTATTTACCTCCACATTTTAATGTTACTTCATATTTCTTACATTTGTTTTACATTTTTTAATGTATTATTTATTTTAATGAAGCAATACCTCATACATGGGTATACACATCCATATCTCATATGCAAATTTAACCATCCTCCTAATTTTATTACATCATAATTTTGATTAGATCAGTATTTGGAATCTACATCATTGTAGATATTTAAAATATTATTTATTTTTGAGGCATGCAATTTTGTTTCCCTTTAGTTAATTATCTTTTTATTTTCATTAAAAAATAATTTTATCCTTAAGTCATAACCAAACTTAATTAAGTGCAATTTTACCCTCAGTTTGTTTAACTACACTGAGGGATCTATCAGTGGGCCTCTCTGTTATCTTGCCTAACAAGGGCTTCTTTCACCCTAGGCTTAATTTATAGTTTACATATCCTTACATTTACCTTAACTGTGGGGTTTTTCTTTGCCTAGTCTATGTGATAAATCATTTACTTCCTGTATTTAGGTCTTTCACTTTCTTGGTAAAATTACCTGTTTAGGCAGAGTTCATCTTTAGGGAAATTTCTGAGAAAGAGTGTATAAGTGTGTTAACATTTTAAGACCATGTGTTCAGTTGGGTGGGTGCCACACCCACTCATGCATTTAGTGAATTACTGAAAGGACTCACAGGATTCAGAAGCAGATGTACTCACAGAGAGCAAGATCAGAATAAAGATTAAGATGAAGAGTGATCAGGAAAAATATGGAGGCATCCAGAAGCAGGTTTCAATGTTTTCCTCTACAGGGTAATGGAAAAAGGAAGGTCCTGCACTGCACAGTTTTCTTCCTCCAGCAAAGGAAATGCACAAAACTTATCCAGTGTTTATGCCTAAGGAAAACTGCTTAAAACTCAGTCCGTGAATTTTGTTGAAGGCTGGTCATGTAGGCACTCTTTGCCTGAGCAACCAGACACTACTACTAAAATTCCAGACTTCAAGAAGTGAAACAGATGTTCACCATAAATCACATTGTTTGCACAAACAATTTAGAAGACTGGTATAGCAGAATTCAGTGCCCCAGTCACATAAAACTACCTATCCATACAGAGTAGAGAACATTCTATGGACCAAGTTTCCAGGAGCCTTTCCAGGAGTCTCTCAGTAGGTCCTCCTGGAGATAACTGTATGAGGCCATATTAACTCTCCTGCACAATACGAATGCCTAAAAGCCATACTTCTACCCTTGACAGATACAGTGTCTGGGCATTTAGCATGCTAGGTATTCATTCATTTCTTTATGGAACTTGAAAGACATGTCTATTCTTCTAGCTTCTAGTGTTGAATTTGCAAAACCTGACGCCATCTTTATACCTAATGCTTTGCAAAAGACCTGCTTTATTTATTGTGACTTTTTTTCACTCTGGAAAGTTTAGGTTTTTCTCTGCAAACTCCGTAGTCTAAAATTCCAGGTGATACAGCTTTGCTTGAGAATTTTAAACATTGTTTCTGTATAACTAGTAGTTTTAATCTGGAAGTCATGTCCAGTTTAACGTTGATTTTGAAATTTTCCTGCCCTCTGTTTTTTTCTGTTCTCTTGTTGAGGAATCCCAATATTCAGATCTTGTGCCTTAAGTACTGATGATCTTATTTTCTTCAGGTTTGTCTCTTTCCCATATGGTACATATTATATTTTAAAAAAACATAGAAAATTCCAACAATATAAATAAAAACTTTATCTAAGGGGTAAATTCTCTTGAGAATGTAGAAAAATAACACTAAACTGAGAAAATATAAAAGGGCTGATATTACATTTTAGCATTCAGTATAAAAGATAGCAGGGATATAATAAAGAGCATGAACAAGACAATTATTTTTAAGGATAAATAGACAAACCTCTACAAAAATGATCAAGAAAATTATATGGCTCAAGTAATATTAGAAATATAAAGTGATAACCCAGACATATTAGGAATTTCATACATAGTAAGAATATAGTAAAAACCATTATTCATTTGGTTCCTGGAAAAGTTAAGTAGTGTAATAGAAAACCCAGAATCCATGTAAAATATGTAGGTGCAGCTGTAAACTCAGAAGACAATTTTTGTTAACTCAGAGTCTATTCTAAAATAGATTTGCATCTTCCTTTGTGGTATATACCCTATTGCAAATTCTTTATTATCTTTCTGTTGCCAGGGAGTGGGTTTTTCCATAGTTCTCCAATCCAAGGATGCAGCCCTTCAAACATGTCAGTTTCTTCATGTAGTTCTATTCTATATCTTCATTTCATGTAGGCACAAGACTCCTCTTTGCACATGAGCTTTAATATTTTGGCTCTTATATGACAAAAACCTTATTCTCCCCTACCCCCAGGCCAGTGTAACTGTTGCATCAGCTAAAATCACACCTGGTTTTAATTTGACTTTTATTTCTGACCTATATCTGTATCTTTTCTAGTTAGTTAGGCTTAGCACTTAAAAAAGATTTACAATAATTTATTCTAAATTTCAATATGTTTGACCAGAAGAATATCAGAAAATTTAATCTGCCACATTGACAGAACTCGACATTTCTTCAGTTTTCTTCACTTCTGCAAATTCTGTATTTTAGACAATATTTTCTTTACTGGAAAACATGTGATTTAAACTGTGTCCTATTTTGCATCTCAGATATTTAGCATGTGTTAGGTATTTAATAAATACATAAAATAATTTAAACAATCAATGATATGCTACTTTTATCTGGAACATATTTAAGCCTTAACAGTAAAATGCATTTGTTAACAAAAGCATTCAGAATGAGCATACAAAACATGCTGTCCCTGAATATCGTGTGATATACATGATAGAATCTCCATTAATGATACCACTTGATATACTAAATTGATATATCATTTTGGAGTATTCTCTTTTTTGCTTATTCTTTACATATACTTTGGAACATTATAAATTTAAATTGAGTAATTAAAACTTTTAAAAAATGTTCAACCTTGAGGAAAAAAATGCAAATTCAAAAATACGCAGTCAAGAAAAAGTATTACAAACTAGCTCCAAATAGCTGTCATGCAAGCTAGATAGTACTTTATTTTATTGCATACAATGAAGTATTCCCATCTAGAACATAAAATTTACCAAAAATATGTATTTTCTGGCATAATCCTAAATATCATAAGCCTGAATAAAACTATGAGAGAATAATTTAACAGAGTTCAAATCTTCAGTGTATTTACAGAGGGTGGTATTCTCTAGCAATAGGCAATTCACATGCAATATGTAATGCAGAAAAGCATCCACTGTGAAGAAAGGAAGAAAAAAGCCAGTTTGCATTAATGACAAATATAAGATGAAATCCAAGTAAGAGATAGTGGCAATATAGAGGTTACAGCTTCAAAGTTTCACACTTCTAAGGAAAATATAATGACCATACAATAGAACCATGTTAATGTTTCACATATGCAAAATAAGGATGGGGAAAAGTGGAACAATTTCAATTGAATTACATAATCATACTGAATGGTATGTAAGAGAATGAATCCAAGTAACTTTTGAATACAGTATTTTGAAGGTATGTCCTCATGCTAAAGACAGAACTACAAATACTGTGCTCTAGTAAGTGTAGTTTGTTTTCACAATGATATGAATTAGCAATTCTAAAATATTTTTATATCTTATGATTGAGCAACGAATTAAATACATTTTGAATAATGAAAGCTAAGTTTTTTTAGTCCTTCGGTGTATCAGTATGCACTTAAGATTTTCAGTACACACAGAAAAGATGCACACATAAATAATAATTAAATATACATGTATATTTTAATTTTACATATTATGGTATATGGTGTGCAGTGTTTCTATTCCCCCAGGCTGTGAGTATATGTGACAGAAAACAAAAAACAAAAACCCATCGATCTCATCTTCTAGTGTTAGATATTGTGTGCTTGGCCATCCCCATAACTCTAGGACAGTAGTCCTTTCTTCACCAAGAGAATGATGAAAATACAATTAGAGCATCTATACACTGACAGAGATCCCCCCCACCAAAGAAATACATGAAATGAAAATTTGGAAGGTGCAGAATTTTATAGTCTGCCATCATTCATTTAACATAGTGGGAGAACGAATGTATGTGCTTTCTAAATAATATATAAAACATGGCTTATTCTTCTGGTTTAAACTGAGGATCAGGCTTGACCCGGAGGAACTCTAATCAGGAAAACAAAAACAAGACTGTTACATTTGCATTGGCTTGCTTTAAGAAGCCCTGTATATATAGGATATTTGATGAGTTCTGATATAGCTTTTGGGAGACTGGGTTACTGAGTAGAACTCTTCTAAAATGTACTGTGAGAGGGAGGTTGTCTGACTAAAACTAGTGAACCTCCCAAGACATTTGGCATAATTTAAACCTTAGGGGATAGAGGCTAAAAAATAAAATCCCCCAAGAGCAGAATGAATCTCCCAGCTTTTTGGAACTGAAGGCAAATATTTCCGCTAGATTCTAAATCAAATGCCTAGGAAAAAAATGCAAGGATGCCTGTATTTAAAGTACAAAAAAGAAGGTGTGGACTAAGTCTTACTAAAATTACAATCTGTCTACAACCCAAGCTCTGAATAGACTGAGTTTGTCAGCTCCTCATCATATTTGTCTGGCAGAAGAAAAAAGGAGAAAACAGAATATAAGCTTATTCACAGATGACCTAGTTAAAAAGTCAGATATTTAAAAATAACTGTGATTAATGTTAAAGAGAGGAAATATGCATGAAATGGAGATGACAGGATAAAGAATCTGAACCTGAAGGGAGATCAACAGAAATTAATCTGAAGACCGAAAAATGATTTAAATAAAGGACAGACCACGGGGACCTGTGCAAATTATCAAAAGGTCTACCATGTGTGAAATTGGAATCCTAGTAGGATAAGAAAATTCAGACAGAAAAACATAAACAAGAAAGTCTGAAAACTTCCCAAATTTGGTGGAAAACAAATTTACCAATTCAGGAGACTCAGACAAGCATACACAGGAATTAAAGAAAAATTCTTGAAAACCACTAATGTAATCACACATTACCTGCTGCAAAACAATGATCTTATTGATTGGGGGTTCCTTATTAAAAACCCAAGGAGGTCACAAAGAGTGGAACAACATCTTTAATTTGCTAAAAATGAGGAACAACTAGAATTCTACATTCAGGAAAATTGGTTTAGAAATGAAGACAAAATGAAGGACTTTATATTAAGACTAAGAAAACTTGTCACCAGTGGACCTGTTTTATAAGAAATGATAAGTTCTCAAGGGATATTGTACTGGATGGATTCTTGTATTCCTGGAAATGAAGGAAGAATGTCAGAAATTGTAATGCTTTCCTCTTAATTTGTTGTGTATGACTGCTTAAAAGATCTGTTCAGATTTACAGTTTATGTATGATAAAACAGGAAAACTATAACAAGGATTGCAAGATTTCTACATTTTATGTGAGGTGGTATAAAATATAAATATACTGGGAAAGGTTAGATTTGGGTATTATAATCCCTAGAATATTCTGTCCCCCAATCCCTTTCTATTTCTTTCCTTCTCAATAAATATGGCCAAATAATCAAGAAGTCAGTAGATAAAAATAGCATATTCAAGATGGCAGAATAGGAAGGCAAGCTTCTTCCCCAAAACACATGTATAAGAAATTACAGCAAATACAACTAAACCTGAAAATGACCAGTAGATGCAAGCAGAGCACCTACACCTGAGGAAGAAGAGAAGACCACACAGGAAAGGGTTAAGTGGCAAAGTCAAGAATGAGTGGGTCCCAAGCCCTCCCCAGACCCCTGCCTACTGGCAAGAGAAAGAGGAGTGGAGTAGGGAGGGAATAGGAGGAGCCCAGTAGCACCGCACACCCGGACCTGGAGCTCTGTCCCAGGATCACGGCTCATACTGCATTGGGTTCTGGGGAGCAGTGGGGCTGAGCACCAGGGACAAGAAGAATACTCTGAAAGGCTGGAACTCCAGCCAGTGTGGAGCACAGGCAAACTTTGTCAGTCCTGAGACCCAAAGGAGAGGCAGCAGTTTGAAAGACTTGCCAGTAGTGGGAGAGGTATCAGAGGGGCGAGGGTTGGATGGAACTCTCAGGAGAAAGGACACATGGACCATACCTCCTTAGCCATCCCTCAGACCAACAGATCAGAAACTCTTGGAAACCCCAGATGCTCCATTCCCCCTTGCTTGCAAAGCAGCCCCAAGGCTCCTGCTGCACAGTGCTGGGAGCCAATCCACTTGGCCCAGTGGTAGCATCAGATTTTACTGCCTATCAGGCAGAGAGAGACTCCCCAAGCTTCCTTGGCTCCATTTCAGCCCAACTGAGGAGGTGCATACAGGAGCCAACCTCAAGAGCTCCTTCTTCCCTAAGAGTGTCCAAACCTAGTGCTGTGTCTGGCTGGGGCAGAGACAAACATCAGTCAATCCAACCCATTAACCTGGCTGCCCCACCATTGCTGCAGGTCAGGCAGAGGGCAGCCCTGCCCACAGTGAGCTCAACAGAGACTCCTGAGCTGATCACAAAGGCATGGCCAAAGCAAATAGCCCACCCCGACTAAAACCACTACAGAAGCCAGACAGAAAGGTGGCACCATGCCAACAACAAAATAGAACCCAGCATTAAAAAGTAAATAATCTTGAGCTGATGGGCACCATAGGATGCTTTCTTCATTAAGCTATCATTCTACAGGCCAGAAAGCGTAGCAGAGACATCTAATACAAAGGAAGAAACACAGAACACCTGACAAAATGAGTAAGCAGAGGAATATGATCCAAACAAAACTAGAAGACAGAACCCCAGAAAGAGGGCGAAATGAAACAGAGGTCACCAAGCTTCTTGATATAAGATTTCAAAATAAAAATCATAAGCATGCTCACAGATTTATAGAAAAGTATTCAAGATCTCAGGGAAGACTTCAACAGAGAGATAGAAAACTGAAAAAGAGCCACTCAGAGCTGAAGAAGACAGTATCTGAAATGCAATATACAATGGAGGGATATAAGAGTAGACTAAAACATGTAGAGGAGATGGTGAATGAAATGGAAATAGAGAACAGGAAAACTAAAAAGCTGAGGCAGAGAGAAAAGGATCTCTAGGAATGAAAAAATGATGAGAGCTATGTGATCAATCCAGATAAAACAATATTGACATAATAGGGGTATCAGAAGGAGAAAGAGTCTCTTTAAGGAAACAATTGTTGAAAACACACCCAATCTGGGGAAGGAAATAGACACTCAGGTCATGGAAGATTAGAGATCCCCAAACAAAAGTAACCCCAGGAAGACAAGACAAAGACATATAATAATTAAAATGACAAAGATCAAGGATAAGCGAGAGTGTTGAAAACAGCCAGAGAGATTACTTACAAAGGAAATTCCATCAGGCTATCGGCAGACTTCTGAACAGAAACTCTACAGGTCAGAAGGGAATGGCATGATATATTTAATGTACCAAAACAGAAGAACCTCCAACAAAGAATCCTCTACCTGGTAAGATGATCATTTAAATTTGAAGCAGTGATTAAACAATTTTCAGATAAGCAAAACTTGAAGGACTTCATTAAGCCCACTAAGCCCACCTTACAGGATATGTTAAAGTGACTGCTGTAAATTGAAATGACCTTAAGGCTTAATAACTTTCACCAGTGAAAATAAACCCACAGGAAAGGTAATAAACCAACTAACTATGAGTCAAGTATGAAATTAGGACAAAATGAAGCAAAATCAACTATAGACAAAATTGGTTAAGGGATACACAAAAAGTGCAGACTATGACATCTAATATGAAAAGTGAGGAGGAAGAAGAAGGGGGAAAACATACCATTAGATTGTGTTTGAAAGAGAGTAATCAACAATTTGAGACAGACTCTTACATAATAAGGAAGCTATCCTTGAACCTTTGGTAACCACAGAATAAGTCTACAATAAACACACACACACAAGCTAATAAATATATTTAAAAAATCCAATTACAACACTAAACAAAACCATTAATAACAAGTGAAGAGAATAAGAGAGGAATAAAGGAACAGAGCGGAGCTATAAAAACAGCCAGAAAACAATTAATAAAATGGCAATGAGTACATATTTATCAATAATCACCTTAAACGTAAAAGGACTGAATGTACCAATCAGAAGTCATAAGGAAACAAAACCCATCTACATGCTGCCTACAAGAGACTCATTTCAGACCCCTTACATTAGCAAATAAAACCAACAACATGTGAAAAGGATACATACCATGTTAAAGTAGGGATTATCTCAGTAATGCCAGGTTGAAAATCAACTGGTATAATTTGCCATATTATGATCATAAAATTGTAAGAACTTGATATTTTTTGTAAATACAGAGAAAAGCTGCTGACAAAATTCAACATCATTTATGATTAAAACTCTCAGCCAACTGAATAGGGAACCTCATTAATCAATTATGAGCATCTTTGTAAAACCTACAGCTAACATTTAATACTGAAAACAAACCTTTCTTCCTGAGATTGGAAACAAGGCAAGGATGCTTGCTTTAACCATTTCCATTTATTATTTTACTGGATATCTTTAACACTACAATAAGGCAAACAAAATAAATAAAACCTATAAGACAGGCAAGGAAGAAATAAAAACCTTCCCTAGGGCATATGATATATCAGTTTATATAGAAAATCCCAATGAATTTACTGACTTGATTACCGAAATTAACAAGTAAATATAACAAGAGCACAATTTACAAGGTTAATAGACAAAGATTCATTGTTTACAACATCAAACTATATAGCAGCGCACACATTTGGGAAATGATATTTTTAAAATTCGATTTCTAATAATGCCAAAATTTGTAAAATAAGAATAAATCCAAGAGTAAGCACAAGAAAACTATACTGAAAATAAAAACATTGCTGGGAAAAAATAAGACAAAAAATAGATGCAGAGATCTATCATATTCCTGGGTTGGAAGAATAAAACAGAAGAAATTCCACTAATCTTTGCTATGCTCCCAGACATAATGAGCATATTATGTTAAAAGGAAGAGACTGTCATTGGGAGTCAACTTCTCAACTGTAATAGAAATGTGGAAAACACTGGAATGATATGTATAGATGGTTTAGATAAAAGGAATCCAACCCTATATCTCATAGACAGGCAAAATATTACCTGTAGTGGAGAAAAAAAGATGCGTTTTTGTAAGAATTCAGAGGATATATCACTCAAAAACTTACTCTAAAAATATTACCAAAGACAGAACACTTGCTGTATAACAAACTAAAATGGAGACTTTAAAATAAAGTGTTAAAGAGTAGAGGAAAGAGTTTTATGAAATGAGCCTTGACATATATGAATTTGATGCTAACCTACTGTTATTTTGAAATGTACCAGCAAATAATAGCAGATGAACAAGAATATTCATAGTGTAACCATAAAAACTGACAACAGTGAATTTCTATTAGAGAATGGTTGTAAAGACTGGCACATCCCTACCATGAAATTTTATGCAACCATTACTAAAAGAAAGAATTAAATCTATAATACAAAATTGGATAGTGTTTCTACAATAGACACTTATCTGGGAACATCAAAAGCAAGATACAGTTAAGGGTGCATAATGTAGTATTGCAGTTTTATAAAACACCAAGAAAATGAATAACCCATTGATTATGTTTACGTGATGACATGAGCATTGAGAAGATTGCAGAATATTACACACTATCTTGTTAACATAAGCTAAAGGTATTATAGGGGACTTAATGGTTTAAATCAATAATCATATATTATGCCACAATTCTGTGGACTGGTATTCTGAACAGTGCTCAACTGGGTAGTCCTGGCCTCATCTTACTCACGTGGTTACAGTCATCAGACGTTTGGCAGCTTGATTAGTGAAGTCAGCTGGAATGACTCATCTCATCTCCATGTTTCATCCTTCAGTAGGTTATCTTGAGGGTCCTCACATGGTGTACTGCATTCTAAAAATGAAAATGGAAGCTTCAAGATCACTTAAGGCTTAGTCTGGGAAGATGTACAGCATTTTTCGTCAAAGCAAGTAATAAGGCCAGTCTACATTCAGAGAGGAAAAACAGTTACATTATTCTTTATTTGTAGACAAAAGTGTTGAATTTTAGTCATTTAAGCTGCTATAGGTATGAAAATGAAAACTGATCCAAGAAAAGTTTGATATTAAGAACAAATACTGGATTCATGACATTGTCCATAGCATATAAAATACAATACCTCAGTTAATCCTTACAATAGCCTTATGTAGGAGATGATTTTGTTGCCATTTTATAAGTTAATAAAGAACTGAGCTTTAAAAAGATGAAATTTATTGTCTGAAGTCACAGATCTAGTTAGTGGTAGATTGGAATAGAAGTAAAGCACTGTTGACTCTAGGTTCTGGGTTCTTAAACTATTATGTGTGAATCATTCTTGAACTTAAGTCCATTGTCCCCTAAAAATTAATTTAGAAGATTTTACTGTACAAATTGGAAGGCATGAAATAATGGACTAGTAGAATTTGGATCTCGTTAGTCAGTGTTTGGCTTTTCCAAGGATGCTTTACAGGCCTATAGATATTAAAAGAGTGGGAATTTAGAAAGTAATTAAGGAGTGTGGCATTATGAAACAGAGCTCAACCTCTAGACTATCTGGTCATGGGAGAGCATGCAGTATGTTTCTTAGAGAACCAAATGATGGACTGCTTTTGATATGAAGTATCAGATACAGTCATGAGCAGATGGTAATCTGTAGCTAAAATAGTTATTGGATAGGTATGGATAAAATGAAAGTTCCTGTGGCCAGGATTCTCACCTGGTCCTGGTTGGCTAGCTCACTATGCATGTGTGGGCAATATGATGATACTGACTCTATATAAAGAGCTCTGCCCAGTGGTCTGGGTGACACAGTGGCATGGCTGCAAGGCTGCAGGAGAGCAGAGCAGATTCTGGAGTGGTGGCAGTGCTGAGGACACAGGCCCAGAGGATGGCTGTGTGGGATGACTCTGTGGGCAGAGTGGCCCAGAGGCAGAGACTGGCTTGCTGCATGCGGACTCGCTTTGAGTGAATGGGATTTTAGTGATTGACATGCCACCATGGAAATAAAGTTGGGTATAACCCTTTACCCCACAAACATTTTACTGTCATTTTCTTTGGTCATACTGAATCCATAGTGAACTTGCCTGGGGCTGAAACCCATTGGCAAGACAACAGGACTGAACAAACAGGCAGAGCATTAGGAAACTTTGAAGAATAAACTTTAAGAAGAGTTGCTATTAAAGGAAAATAGGAAACTCAGTTGTCAGCAGTACTCTTTTAATGTTCGTAAGATAATTCCCACACCTGAGATTTTACATTTTTCCTGTCTAGAATTTGATGTGTTGATGACAGGAAGACTTGCAATATGGTTTTGAATTAGGACTGGCACAGCTTTGACTTATGGGAAAACAAAACGAAACAAACAAGAGAGTATCAGGTGTTTTCCTCTTCACGGAGGGAAAGAATATCCTCCTATCTCACCTGAGGGTTTTACCCTAAGCAAGTTCACTCTGGATTCGGTGATACCGAAAAATCACAACAGAACATTCTTGGGGTAAAAGCGTTTATACGTGGCTTTATTTCTGTGGTGACAAGTCAGGCTCTAGAATCCCATTTGTGTCGGGGCAAGTCTGAATGTGGCAAGCTGGTCTCTGCTTCTGGGCCTCTCCACCACCTCGCAGCCCCACAGCTCTGGGCAGAGCCCTTTATATAGAGTCAGTAATGGCTTATTGCCCACATGTGTGCAAGCCTGTACCTGTGAGCACTGCATGTGCACTGTGGGCAAGAAGACCAGGGTCAGGTGAGAATCCTGGCCATGGAACTTCCATTCTCTACAACTTCCAAAACATATCTCTTGTAACATTTCCCAGGATTGAATTCTTGGTTGAATAGGTTATATAGGTGTCTTGCCAATGGGTTTCAGCCCCAGGCAAGTTCGCTATGGATTCAATGTGACCAAAGAAATTGACAGCAAAATGTTCTTGGAGTGAAAGGGTTATGCCCAACTTTATTTCCAGGTGGCAGGTCAGTCACTAATATCCCGTTTACTCAGAGCAAGTCTACATGCAGCAAGCCGGTCTCTGCCTCTGGGCCCCTCTGCCTGCACAGCCATCCTCTGGGCCTCTTTGCCTGCACAGCCATCCCACACATCCATTCTCTGGGACTCTCTGCACAGTCATCCTGCACAGCTGTCCTCTGGGTCTCTGTACTCAGTGCTGCCACCACTCCAGCCTCTGCTCTGCTCCTGCAGCCTTGCAGCCATACCACTGTGTTGTGCCCAGAGCACTGGGGGGCACTCTTTATATAGAGTCAACAACCATGTATTGCCCCCAGGTGTGCAGTGATCTGGTCAACCAGGGCCAGGTGAGAATCCTGGCCACAGGAACCCCAACTTCCCCACAGTAGGCATTGATTCAATGGGATGGTGGATCTTGCGGAGGACTGTAAAATTGCCCCTCTCTTCTACTTCGAGTTTTGAATCATCTAGAGGAAGATTTATCTTTCAATCATATGAGACTCAAATATCAGCTTTATGATATATAAGCCTAAATTGGAAAAACCACATCCTTGAATTGAGCTTACCTGTCCAGACACAGGCAGATTTTGGCCATCACAAGGATTTTCTCAAAGGGAGAGTTCTCTTTAGCCTGACATGGAGGAAAATCTGCATGTCAAGGATAATCCAATTTGCAAGAAAGAAAGCTGAGTCACACCTCCGCCATCACTTCTTCCATCTTAGCCCTCCCATGGGAGTGGAAGCCAGGAGGTAGGCAGTATTTTTTCTTTCTGTTCTTTTGAGAAGTGGATGTTCCTCCTCTGTGTGGGAGCAGGGCTGGGTAAAAGCATTTCTTACTAATTGAAAGCAAAGTGAGCATGAAAAGATTCTTTTCATCCTCCCTCTCCACTCAAGGACCACAGCTGGGCAAAATAATTGAGTTCAATGTATTTCCTTGGTTTTGCTTTACAAGCCAGAGCCAGAGAAGTGATAACAAGCAAAGGTCTAACAAAGCAACTGAGTTCAAGTAATCCTTTAAAGTTGTGATTTAATTAATTCATGTATCAGTTGGTCAGAAAGAAGGTAGATTTCATTACTTTTGCATTTCATTACATTTTGTAAGTAGTAGTTTAGGCAAATCAGCTGTTGAAGGTTTTTAATTAGAAAATTATGAAGATTGTAAGTTTATTGTTAAAGACTTGAGCAGTTAATGATTGTTGGTAAAGTTTGGAAAATGCACAGAATGATGGTTATCTCTTGAAATCTGATATTTTTTCAATGACTGACAATATTATATGACTTTCACAATCTTTATTACACTTTATCCAGTGAGCACATATAAACCCCATGTGGATAAAATGAAGGTTCCTGTGGCCAGGATTCTCACCTGACCCTCGTCGGCTATCTCACTACACACGTGTGGGTAATATGTTTTTATTG
The DNA here is from genome assembly GCF_030020395.1 of Manis pentadactyla. Lineage (NCBI taxonomy): Eukaryota > Metazoa > Chordata > Mammalia > Pholidota > Manidae > Manis > Manis pentadactyla. The sequence continues at coordinate 22,179,241 of NC_080023.1, forward strand.
ACTCTATATAAAGAGCTCTGCCCAGTGCTCTGGGTGATGTGGTGGCACCACTGCAAGGCTACAGGAGAACAGAGCAGAGGACAGAGACTGAGACAGCTGCAGGGGCAGAAAGGCGTGGAGGCAGAGACGAAGGAGGATTGCAGACCTGCAGATTGTTGATGCAGACATAATTCGAGTGCTCGACCTATCGCCTGGAGAACAAGCTGGGTAATAAACCGTTTCACTCCAGGAATGTTCCAATATCATTCGTTAGTCTCACTGAATCCATACTGAACTTGCCTGGGGCTGATACCCATTGGCAAGACACCTCACAAAATAAGTTTTATAAGGTAGTGTGAAATATGAAAAGAATAAATAGACTTTGGTAAAGACATACTGTTTGAAATATGTCCAGCCTACCTAATGGGTGGTTCATTTATGCCTGTGTAAAAGATCAAGGTAATTGGAACTTTTTGTTGATTTGGTGTTTGAGAAGGCATCAAGAATAGAGACTGGGAAAAGAAGGATCCAAAGAATAAAAAATGGCTAAGATCTCTAGGGAAACTTAAAAACCAAATTCTAATATATTCTCCTTATTTGATATATTCTCCTTATTTGAATTTCCATTGCATCTCTTTCAAATAATTTAAAAGTATAATATCATAACTTTCATAGTGTTTCACTGTGTTTTTCTTGCCTGAGGGGATTGCCCCGAACAAGTTTACTTTGGATTTGGTAACAGCCTTAGGGGTAAAACCTTAGGGGTAAAAGTGTTTATACCAAGCTTTAGTCTTATACTGGCAGGTTGAGTGCTGGAATCACATCTGCCTGTTGGGTGTTCATGTTCACAGTCCATCTCCATCTCTGCCTCCAGGCAGAGCACAGGGTAGAGTTCTTTATATAGTAACACTGACAATAATGAGTCATTGCCAATGGGTGTGTAAGCATTAGTATGCAGTAGGCCAATTACATCATCAAGCAATTTAGGGTCAGGTGAGGATCCTGACCATAGGAACTTTCCATTTTCCCTACATGTTCTTCCTGTGACCCATGTAGACCAAGTCATTTGAGTTCAGGAATTTTGTTGGTCTCCCTACCTACAAATGAAGTAGAGAGCTTTTTTTATTGATACAAGTTCAATAGATACAGAATTTCTTGATTGAAATAACTGATGAAAATATTCCAAGTTTCTTTAAGATAAACATGACGGCATTGCCTACAAATTATTCTTATCCCATATAGGCAGAAATGAAAAGTGAAAAATGTGTTTTATCAAAGTACAGAGCCTTGTTGACAATGCCAACATCCTCAGGACATTCTTGGTCAGACTATCTTTGTTTTACATTGAAGTCACAGACGGCAAACACAAACCTAGCTTGTTTATCATGAATATATATTGTTGCTATCTACAAAAAGACAATTGACTATTACAAAATAAAAGTCTTCACTGCAACTGGAAATTTTTTAAACCTGTGATGATTTGGGCTCTCTGAAGGTTAAAGTACCATATTATTGTTAAATTTATAGTAGCTACAAAAATGAGAATCCCTTTAGTAAGTAGTTTAGGAGATTATAGACCAGAAATGTCCAGTAGAACTTTATATGATGATAGAAATGTCCTGTATCTGTGCTGTGCTATGTGGTAGCCATTATCCAAATGTGGCTATTAAGCCTTTAAATTTGGCTAGTGTGACACTGGAATTGAATTTTTTATTTTTCTTCATTTTTAATTAATTTAGATGTGCATAGCCACATGTGGCTGGTAATTACATATTGGTTAGTGCAGTGAGACCATTTTGCAATTCAAAATCCACACTGTAACTTAAGTTGTCTCTCTAAACTCTGGGGGGACAAACTTCATTCCATTTATTACTGTGAAGCAATAGAAAGAAAATAATACTTAATGAGTAGGTATTACGAGTATGCAGAATGTATCATAAGCCAGGAACTATAATAATGGCTAGTTCTCTTGCCTGAGAGTTTCAGCCCTGGGCAAGTTCACTATGGATTCAGACAGACTGAGACATGACAATGGAACGTTCTTGGGATAAAAGGGTTTATACCTGGCTTTATTCTCCTGGTGGTAGATCAAGCACTAGAATCATGTCTGCATCTAACAGGTTGCGTGTCCATAACCCACCTCTGTCTCTGCTTCCATGCCTCTCTTACCTGGCATCTGTCTCAGTCTCTGTTCTAGGCACTGACACCACTCCAGCCTCTGCTCTCCTGTAACTGTGCACTCCAGAGCACTGGATGGAGCTCTTTATATAGAGTCAAAAATAATGCATTGCCCACATGTGTGCAGTGGGCAAGCAGACCAGGGTCCGGTGAGAATCCTGGCCATAGGAACTTTCATTTTCTTCACACTAACATTAACTGAAAATGCTTTCTACGAACCAGACATTGATTAAAGAGTCTTACAAATATTAACATAATATATATCATAACAACTGATTGAAATTAGTAGTGTTATACCCATTTTATTGAAGAGAGAAATGAGTCACAAAGAAAGTAAGTAACTTGCCCAGCACCACTGGGATAATAAGTGTTGGGATACAAACAGTCTTGCTTTTTGTTTGTTAGCCTTCCCAAGTTAGCTTTCATCTTACCTTTCATAATTTTCCCAACATAAATAATGTTAATTTAAGATCATCCATTATTTTATCAACCTCTAAGAGAAACAAAACAACCAAAAATATTGACATTTAACTAACATGCCATTAATCATGAAATGCGATCAGAAATGTTATGACATGGAAAAAAATGGGACAGTACAGAGGAAATAATTTAGTACTGTTGATAAGATTCAGGCCTTTTTAGTAAGAAATAATAACCTTCAGAGTAAAATACATGAAGTTCAGACTGTTATTGTGGCCTGAAGATAAAAGACTAGAACAACTAATAAGATTGGATTTTATTAAAATCTTTTCAGGGGCTACACCTCTTGCAGGAAATAAGGACAAGAGAGGATACATTAAAAGTTGTTTGTCATCTCTGATCATTCATAATTTAATCCATGTGAGCACAAAACTTCTCATACTCAGTAAAGGCAAAATTCAGTCAGCTTCATTTTCAGGGATAAACCAGGACTACATTCTCATTTTTTGATAGGTCAGCTTTTAAATTTACTTCTGCCTTATTGCAGATTTGCCAAAACCAAGGAGTGGAACAACCATTAGGCAGGTCTTGGCAGTAGTGTGGCTGCTAGAGCATAAAATATTTTTGTAAGGAGAAACTTGGATAATTTCCTTAATTGTGTTCAGTGTCACAATGTTTTCTTAATGATACCTAGATACTTTACCTGAAAAGCCTTCCCTTTCTCCCTAGGCAGATTTGTACCTTATCCTAAGGTGCAGCTGGTCTTTATACAAGAGTGATGTCATGGTGCTGTAATCATGTATTTTCAAGTCTATCTTCCTTTTAAACAATATACTTTTCATGTCAGTGGTTGTGTTTTCATGTCTTATAACTTTAGTGTCCAGAAAACTCCTGGGACATATTATAAAATCACTTTTATTTCATAAACAGTTATCCAACCATAGGCACCAGACAAAGAGAAGAAAAATAAAAAATTAAGTGCTCTTGAGTGCCTGTGGCACTGCCCAAATGTATTAGTGCAGACACTCTCTTCTAAGCACTGCTGTAGTAGCTAACTTGACATACTGTATATGTGTTGCTTAGTCTGGTCAGAATCCATCCTCCGTTCTAGTATGAGAGGTTCTCTTTCTGGTGGGGCTAAGATGAGGTCTGGAGCTTCTTAAAGCCCTTTGACTCCTGAATGGAGTGAGTCAGCAAGAGAATGAAACCATCACAATGAAAATAGAATGGAGAAGAGTGGAGAGGCAGAGTTCTGGTAGTCTTATATGAGCACTTGCATCTAGCAGTGAGACTTTTCAATTACATAAGCCAATAATTCCTCCCTGTTTTCAATACTAAAATAATAATAAGTGAAAAGTTTGTTGAATTGGAAGGTAGCCCTTTTGATAATGCTGTATTGAAACAGAATACTTCATGTGCTTTTCCTCAAGTGCCATTAAGCGACTATTATGGGCCAGTACTTCTCTTGTTCAAAATATGGAAGATTTTATTTATTGGACCCAATATCAAAGCCTTTAACATGTGTTAGTTACTGCTCAGTACTTGTTTATTATCTGTAAAAGTGATATTCCCTTGCTAGCTTTTGGTAGAGCAGCTACATGTAGAGGTGTAAACATAACAGGCATATCCTGGAGTACATTTCATATCCTGTGCCATGTCTGTCCTATAGAGAAGTATTGCTGCTTATCTCATTCAGCTACTTAACTTGTATTCTATTCCAGAAATCATGATAGGTATTAATATTGAAGAACTAAATATGACGCCATGATCTAATAAATACATTGTTTACCTCTATGGCTTTAAAGAAAATGAGGGTATTTATGATTTTTAACCTATTAGACAAACAGAAGATATGTGTACACTGGAAATCATGGCATAATGGAATAAACACTTAAATTCCAGTTCAGTCTTGGGATTACCATCTACAAAATCAGGTAAATTGGGTAATTTGCTTAATCTTTCTGTAATTTTTTGCTGTAATAGAACAAGCATATAGGAATAGATTATGCCTGAGGCTTCTTCAATCTCATATAATCATAAAATGTGGCATGGTATCCTTGAGGTCATCTGTGAGAGTCTTTTAATTCTGAAGAGAATTATGAAGGATCTCACATGCTACTTTATGTCTTCACTTTAATTAATGTATTCACTGAATGAGACCATATTCCTAGCATTGTTAGAATATTCTCTGAACCAGTGCTAACCAATTTTAATTTAGATGAATAGCTATGTTGGCAATCTGGTTTATGAAACTACACTAAATGCTAAAAATAGGATTCATACAAAACTCTGTGTGTAATTTACCTCTAAAATGTTCTATTCCCATGATGAATATGTTTGATCTCTGAAAGACTATTACTTATCTTAATTAGATATTACTAAGATAAATTAGGTATTATTAGATAATGCCTATTTAACTATATCTCAGGAACTGTGCATAGTGCATTATGTGAAACATTTCAATTCTCATTGTAATTTATGATAAACATAATACTTAATGGATTAAAATCATGGTCTGGTTAGCAGTTATGTCAGAATTTGATATTTGACCTATTTGTGAAAATTTAAACTTGTTTCCAAACCCAAATAAGATACTGTTAAAATATTTTTCTTATTCTCATTATATAGGTTTAAAGAATGTACTTTCTTTTTTCATTTTTTTATAACTCTGGGGAAAACCACAGAATGGGGAGCATACATTTTTAAATAATTTATAATTGAAATAGTAGAATCTCTCCTATTAGAGTGCACTCCAGTGGTTCTTCCATCTTATAGTGCCACTAGTGTTTTATTTAGGATGGGTTAGATTGCGCTGTGATAACGAACAACCTCACAAATCTCAATGATGCTACATATCAAAGGTTCACCTCTCATGTGGTCCTGGCTGAAGACGCTCCTACCATCCTGTAGCTACACCAGGTCATTGGTCTTCCTTGGTGATTGTAGTAAAGTGAGCCATAAGCAATTAAAGTCTTCAATTTAAAAATAACAAGCATTGCTGCATTGCTTTTGCTTACAACTCATTATCCACAACTGGGACAAAGGGTTTCAGAAAGAGTCTTCCATGAAATTAAGTGACACTCCTAAGCCTGGGCAAATTAATATGTCCTTATCATCCTTCCTATTCCTTCAGTTTCTGCCAGCCTGATAACAGACATGCATAGGGAATTTCAAAATGCCTGTGGAAGACATCACTGGTATTCCTCATCTCCAGTTTCTACTTCTATACTCACACAGAAGACTCTACTTCTAGAACCTTGTCAATTATGTTTGGAGTAGAAATGGGAAATATGTCACATTTCCCACTTTTACTCCAAACATAATTGACAGTGATTACATAGAATAAGAACTTTTTCTTTTTCCTTTGTGACATTGGGAAGAATAGCTGTCCTCTATTCCTTCATAGAAATATCACAAATTATAAGATATATAACAATTTTTAAGACATTAAGCAAGCCACAAAGACTGAGAACCACCTCATGTTTTTGTTCTCACTTTTGTAATTTATATAAATAATATATTGAGTATGCATATTAATGCTAATTTTAAATATTATATGAAATGTACATTTTATATTTTTTTGAACATCTGCAAATATTTCACTATTTTCTTTAGCAATGATTTTAATCATGTGGTAGGATATTCTTACATGTGTGGGCATGTGTGAATGTATATTTTGCTATACTTTTGCCTTTTCAAATTAATTTTTCCCTTTATTACATTTATCAAAGTGAAGTTTCAAAGAACATAAGGGTCTGTTACAATGTTGAAGAGATCAAACACAATTGTTTGCAAATATCAAATATTGGTTTCTTTTATTTTTTTAAACTTTTAAAGTTGCCAACATATTTTTTTTATTAGTTTTATTTTGGTATCATTAATCTACAATTACATGAAGGACATTAAGTTTACTAGGCTCCCCCTTCACCAAGTCCCCCCAACATACCCGTTCACAGTCACTGTCTATCAACATAGTATGATGCTGTAAAATCACTACTTGTCTTCTCTGTGTTGCACAGCCCTCCCCGTGCACCCCCCCCCCACAATACATGTTAATCGTAATGCCCACTTTCTTTTTTCCCACCCTTGTCCCTCCCTTCCCACTCGTCTTCCCCAGTCCCTTTCCCTTTGTTAACTGTTAGTCCATTCTTGGGTTCTGTGCTTCTGCTGCTGTTTTGTTCCCTCAGTTTTCTTTTGTCCTTATACTCCACATATGACTGAAATCATTTGGTACTTGTCTTTCTCTGCCTGGCTTATGTCACTGAGCATAATACCTTCTAGCTCCATCCATGTTGTTGCAAATGGTAGGATCTGTTTTTTTCTTATAGCTGAGTGATATTCCATTGTGTATATGTACCACATCTTCTTTATTCATTCATCAACTGATGGACATTTAGATTGCTTCCATATCTTGGCTATTGTAAATAGTGCAGCGATAAACATATGGGTGCATCTGTCTTTTTCAAACTGGAGTGCTGCATTCGTGGGGTAAATTCCTAGAAGTGGAATTCCTGGGTCAAATGGTGTTTCTATTTTGAGCATTTTGAGGAACCTCCATACTGCTTTCCACAATGGTTGAACTAATTTACACTCCCACCAGCAGTGTAGGAGGGTTCCCCTTTCTCCACAACCTCGCCAAAATTTGTTGTTGTTTGTCTTTTGGATGGTAGCCATCCTTACTGGTGTGAGATGATATCTCATTGTGGATTTAATTTGCATTTCTCTGATGACGAGCGATGTGGATCATCTTTTCATGTGTCTATTGACCAGCTGAATTTCTTCTTTAGAGAACTGTCTATTCAGCTCTTCTGCCCATTTTTTAATTGGATTATTTGCTGTTTGTTTGTTGAGGTGAGTGAGCTCTTTATATATTTTGGATGTCAACCCTTTATCGGATCTGTCATTTACAAATATATTCTCCTATACTGTAGGATACCTTTTTGTTCTATTGATGGTGTCCTTTGCTGTACAGAACCTTTTCAGCTTGATATAGTCCCATTTGTTCATTTTTGCTTTTGTTTTCCTTGCCCAGGGAGAGATGTTCAAGAAGAGGTCACTCATGTTTATGTCCATGAGATTTTTGCCTATGTTTTTTTCTAAGAGTTTTATGGTTTCATGACTTACATTCAGCTCTTTGATCCATTTCAAATTTACTTTTGTGTATGGGGTTAGACAGTGATCCAGTTTCATTCTCTTACATGTAGCTGTCCAGTTTTGCCAGCACCATCTGTTGAAGAGACTGTCATTTCCCCATTGTATGTCCATGGCCCCTTTATTGAATATTAGTTGACCATATATGTTTGGGTTAATGTTTGGAGTCTCTGTTCTGTTCCATTTGTCTGTGGCTCTGTTCTTGTGCCAGTAAAAAATTGTCTTGATTACTGTGGCTTTGTAGTAGAGCTTGAAGTTGGGGAGTGAGATCCCCCCCACTTTATTCTTCCTTCTCAGGATTGCTTTAGCTATTCAGGGTCTTTTTTGTTTCCATATGAATTTTTGCACTATTTTTTCCAGTTGATTGAAGAATGCTGTTGGTAGTTTGATAGGGATTGCATCGAATCTGTATATTGCTTTGGGCAGGATGGCCATTTTGACGATATTATTCTTCCTAGACAGGAGCATGGGATGAGTTTCCATTTGATAGTGACCTCTTTAATTTCTCCTAGGAGTGTCTTATAGTTTTCAGGGTATAGGTCTTTCACTTCCTTGGTTCGGTTTATTCCTAGGCATTTTATTCTTTTTTTTTTTTTTTTTATTGAAGGGTAGTTGACGCACAGTATTACATTACATTAGTTTCAAGTGTACAACACAGTGATAGAACATTTATATATATAATACTAGGTTCCAGCTATCACCTTACCAAGCCGTTACAATACCTTGACAATATTCCTTATGATATACATTACATCCTGGTTACTTATTTATTTTACCATTGGAAGTCTGTCCTTTTTTTTTTTTTTTTTGTGAGGGCATCTCTCATATTTATTGATCAAATGGTTGTTAACGACAATAAAATTCTGTATAGGGGAGTCAATGCTCAATGCACAATCATTAATCCACCCCAAGCCTAATTTTCGTCAGTCTCCAATCTTCTGAGGCATAACAAAAAAGTTCTTACATGGAGAACAAATTCTTACATAATGAATAAGTTACATAGTGAACAGTACAAGGGCAGTCATCACAGAAACTTTCGGTTTTGCTCACGCGTTATGAACTATAAACAGTCAGTTCAAATATGAATACTCACTTGGTTTTTATACTTGATTTATATGTGGATACCACATTTCTATCTTTATTAATATTATTTTTAATAAAATGCTGAAGTGGTAGGTAGATACAAGATAAAGGTAGAAAACATAGTTTAGTGTTATAAGAGAGCAAATGTAGATGATCAGGTGTGTGCCTGTAGACTATGTGTTAATCCGAGCTAGACCAGGGCAATAAAACATCCACGTATGTGCAGAAGATTTCTCTCAGAACGGGGGGGTGAGGTTCTAAGCCTCACCTCTGTTGATCCCCAATTTCTCACCTGATGACCCCCCTGCGACTGTGCCTGTCTTCGGTTGTTCCTCCCTTGAGGAATCTTACCCGTCTCTGGCTAACCAGTCATCTTCTGGGGCCATACAGGGAAATGTAAAGTTGGTAAGTGAGAGAGAAGCCTTATTGTTTGAAATGGTTAGCTTTTTATTTCTTTGCATATTTATGCCCTGTAGCTTCTATGCCCAGCATTTGTCTTGAGGTATCTTTACCACTTGGAAGAATTATGATACTCGGTAAATTTGATATGAGGCACGAATTCTATTTAAGGTTTGTAATTAGGAAGGAAGAAGAAAAGCTATAGAAGTAGCAGGCGGAAGAAAACATGGGAAGATTGATTATTTCTTTGACCTATCTTCTTGTAGAGTAACTTCAGCTTGTATAGGTTTTAAGCTACTACTTAAATTGCACACACACATTAACATAATGGGAGTACAGTTACATAACAAAAGCATATCTGTAATTACCAGCCATCTCCAGTGAAACCAAGAAAACCAGTTAGGCACCTTAGGCATTTGTGAAAACTTATCTATGATATGGTGGATATTGTCCAACTGAACTTGAACAGTCTGAGAGAAATCAGACAAATTAAAACAACCCATTCCTGGGGACTGTTCACATCCCTTATGTTCTTTTAACAGTAAATAGTCTGTAGTTGTAAGATTTTGGAGCGCTACAATTTGCACTTCTCCTAATTCTTGGTTGAGTTCCAACAGTATAGATCCAGTCAAATTTGTTGTTCTACTGTATGCACAGGCCAGCTTAGATATCTCCTTCATTCCCATGGCTAGTCCAGAAGCTGGTAGGATGAGTGCATCCACAGCTGTAGCAGTGCGTGGATCTTTGTTGGGGTTTTTTGATGATCATCTTCTGGCATGAGTCTTCCAGAGAGTGCTGATGTTGGAAGTTCTCTTTCATATCGTATCTTAGTTCATTTTCGGGATAGCCCAATTAGGCTTTGATCTTCTGTATAAACGCAAACAGACCCTTTGCCTACACTTTTATATGCCCTTTATACCCTTGTGTAGAAATCAGTGGAGGTTACCACACAGGAACTGCCCTTTTTTGTTTTGTTTTGTTTTGTTTTGTTTTGTTTTTGGTATCACTAATCTACACTTACATGACGAATATTATGTTTACTAGGCTCTCCCCTATACCAGGTCTCCCCTATAAACCCCTTTACAGTCATTGTCCATCAGCATAGCAAAATGTTGTAGAATCACTACTTGCCTTCTCTGTGTTGTATAGCCCTCCCTTTTCTCCTACCTGCCCATGCATGTTAGTCTTAATACCCCCCTATTTCTCCCCCCCTTATCTCTCCCTACCCATCCATCCTCCCCAGTCCCTTTCCCTTTGGTACCTGTTAGTCCATTCTTGAGTTCTGTGATTCTCCTGCTGTTTTGTTCCTTCAGTTTTTCCTTTGTTCTTATATTCCACAGATGAGTGAAATCATTTGGTATTTCTCTTTCTCCGCTTGTCTTGTTTCACTGAGCATAATACCCTCCAGCTCCATCCATGTTGCTGCAAATGATTGGATTTGCCCTTTTCTTATGGCTGAGTAGTATTCCATTGTGTATATGTACCACCTCTTCTTTATCCATTCATCTATCAATGGACATTTAGGTTGCTTCAAATTCTTCGCTATTGTAAATAGTGCTGCGATAAACATAGGGGTGCACTGATCTTTCTCATACTTGATTGCTGCATTCTTAGGGTAAATTCCTAGGAGTGCAATTCCTGGGTCAAATGGTAAGTCTGTTTTGAGCATTTTGATATACCTCCATACTGGTCTCCACAATGGTTGAACTAACTTACATTCCCACCAGCAGTGTAGGAGGGTTCCCCTTTCTCCACAGCTTCGCCAACATTTGTTGTTGTTTGTCTTTTGGATGGCAGCCATCCTTACTGGTGTGAGGTGATACCTCATTGTAGTTTTAATTTGCATTTCTCTGATAATTAGCGATGTGGAGCATCTTTTCATGTGTCTGTTGGCCATCTGTATTTCTTTTATGGAGAACTGCCTGTTCAGTTCCTCTGCCCATTTTTTAATTGGGTTATTTGTTTTTTGTTTGTTGAGGCGTGTGAGCTCTTTATATATTCTGGACGTCAAGCCTTTATCGGATGTGTCATTTTCAAATATATTCTCCCATACTGTAGGGATCCTTTTTGTTCTATTGATGGTGTCTTTTGCTGTACAGAAGCTTTTCAGCTTAATATAGTCCCACTTACTCATTTTTGCTGTTGTTTTTCTTGCCCGGGGAGATATGTTCAAGAAGAGGTCACTCATGTTTATGTCTAAGAGGTTTTTGCCTGTGTTTTCTTCCAAGAGTTTAATGGTTTCATGACTTACATTCAGGTCTTTGAACCATTTTGACTTTACTTTTGTATATGGGGTTAGACAATGGTCCAGTTTCATTCTCCTACATGTAGCTGTCCAGTTTTGCCAGCACCACCTGTTGAAGAGACTGTCATTTCCCCATTGTATGTCCATGGCTCCTTTATCAAATATTAATTGACCATATATGTCTGGGTTAATGTCTGGATTGTCTAGTCTGTTCCATTGGTCTGTGGCTCTGCTCTTGTGCCAGTACCAAATTGTCTTGATTACTATGGCTTTATAGTAGAGCTTGAAGTTGGGGAGTGAGATGCCCCCTACTTTATTCTTCTTTCTCAGGATTGCTTTGGCTATTCGGGGTCTTTGGTGTTTCCATATGAATTTTTGAATTATTTGTTCCAGTTCATTGAAGAATGTTGCTGGTAGTTTCATAGGGATTGCATCAAATCTGTATATTGCTTTGGGCAGGATGGCCATTTTGACGATATTAATTCTTCCTAGCCACGAGCATGGGATGAGTTTCCATCTGTTAGTGTCCCCTTTAATTTCTCTTAAGAGTGACTTGTAGTTTTCAGAGTATAAGTCTTTCACTTCTTTGGTTAGGTTTATTCTTAGGTATTTTATTTTTTTTGATGCAATTGTGAATGGAGTTGTTTTCCTGATTTCTCTTTCTGTTGGTTCATTATTAGTATATAGGAAAGCCACAGATTTCTGTGTGTTGATTTTGTATCCTGCAACTTTGCTGTATTCCGATATCAGTTCTAGTAGTTTTGGGATGGAGTCTTTAGGGTTTTTTATGTACAATATCATGTCATCTGCAAATAGTGACAGTTTAACTCCTTCTTTACCAATCTGGATTCCTTGTATTTCTTTGTTTTGTCTGATTGCCGTGGCTAGGACCTCCAGTACTATGTTAAATACCAGTGGAGAGAGTGGGCATCCCTGTCTAGTTCCCGTTCTCAGAGGAAATGCTTTCAGCTTCTCGCTGTTCAATATGATGTTGGCTGTGGGTTTATCATAGATGGCCTTTGTTATGTTGTGGTACTTGCCCTCTATTCCCATTTTGCTGAGAGTTTTTATCATGAATGGATATTGAACTTTGTCAAATGCTTTTTAGCAACTATGGAGATGATCATGTGGTTTTTGTCTTTCTTTTTGTTGATGTGGTGGATGATGTTGATGGACTTTCGAATGTTGTACCATCCTTGCATCCCTGGGATGAATCCCACTTGGTCATGGTGTATGATCCTTTTGATGTATTTTTGAATTCGGTTTGCTAATATTTTGTTGAGTATTTTTGCATCTACGTTCATCAGGGATATTGGTCTGTAGTTTTCTTTTTTGGTGGGGTCTTTGCCTGGTTTTGGTATTAGGGTGATGTTAGCTTCATAGAATGAGTTTGGGAGTATCCCCTCCTCCTCTATTTTTTGGAAAACTTTAAGGAGAATGGGTATTATGTCTTCCCTGTATGTCTGATAAAATTCTGAGGTAAATCCATCTGGCCTGGGGGTTTTGTTCTTTGGTAGTTTTTTTATTACCGCTTCAATTTCGTTGCTGGTAATTGGTCTGTTTAGATTTTCTGTTTCTTTCTGGGTCAATCGTTGAAGGTTGTATTTTTCTAGGAAGTTGTCCATTTCTCCTAGGTTTCCCAGCTTGTTAGCATATAGGTTTTCATAGTACTCTCTAATAATTCTTTGTATTTCTGTGGGGTCCATTGTGGTTTTTCCTTTCTCGTTTCTGAATCTGTTGATGTGTGCTGACTCTCTTTTCCTCTTAATAAGTCTGGCTAGGGGCTTATCTATTTTGTTTATTTTCTCGAAGAACCAGCTCTTGGTTTCATTGATTTTTGCTATTGTTTTATTCTTCTCAATTTTATTTATTTCTGCTGTGATCTTTATTATGTCCCTCCTTCTGCTGACCTTAGGCCTCATTTGTTCTTCTTTTTCCAATTTAGATAATTGTGACATTAGACCATTCATTTGGGATTGTTCTTCCTTCTTTAAATATGCCTGGATTGCTATATACTTTCCTCTTAAGACTGCTTTTGCTGTGTCCCACAGAAGTTGGGGCTTCGTGTTGTTGCTGTCGTTTGTTTCCATATATTGCTGGATCTCCATTTTGATTTGGTCATTGATCCATTGATTATTAAGGAGCGTGTTGTTAAGCCTCCATGTGTTTGTGAGCCTCTTTGCTTTCTTTGTACAGTTTATTTCTAGTTTTATGCCTTTGTGGTCTGAAAAGTTGGTTGGTAGGATTTCAATCTTTTGGAATTTTCTGAGGCTCTTTTTGTGGTCTAGTATATGGTCTATTCTGGAGAATGTTCCATGTGCACTTGAGAAGAATGTATATCCTGTTGCTTTTGGATGTAGAGTTCTATAGATATCTATTAGGTCCATCTGCTCTACTGTGTTGTTCAGTGCTTCCGTGTCCTTACTTATTTTCTGCCCAGTGGATCTATCCTTTTGGGTGAGTGGTGTGTTGAAGTCTCCTAGAATGAATGCATTGCAGTCTATTTCCCCCTTTAGTTCTTTTAGTATTTGTTTCACATATGCTGGTGCTCCTGTGTTGGGTGCATATATATTTAGAATGGTTATATCCTCTTGTTTGACTGAGCCCTTTATCATTATATAGTGTCCTTCTTTATCTCTTGTTACTTTCTTTGTTTTGAAGTCTATTTTGTCTGATATTAGTACTGCAACCCCTACTTTCTTCTCACTGTTATTTGCTTGAAATATGTTTTTCCTTCCCTTGACTTTTAGTCTGTACCTGTCTTTGGGTTTGAGGTGAGTTTCTTGTAAGCAGCATATAGATGGGTCTTGCTTTTTTATCCATTCTGTTACTCTGTGTCTTTTGATTGGTGCATTCAACCCATTAACATTTAGGGTGATGATTGAAAGATATGTACTTATTGCCATTGCAGGCTTTAAATTCGTGGTTACCAAAGGTTCAAGGTTAGCCTCTTTAGTATCTTACTGCCTAACTTAGCTCGCTTATTGAGCTATTATATACACTGTCTGGAGATTCTTTTCTTCTCTCCCTTCTTGTTCCTCCTCCTTGATTCTTCATATGTTGGGTGTTTTCTGCTGTGGTCTTTCTAGGAGTGCTCCCATCTAGAGCAGTCCCTGTAAGATGTTCTGTAAAGTTGGTTTGTGGAAAGCAAATTCCCTTAGCTTTTGTTTGTCTGGGAATTGTTTAATCCCACCGTCATATTTGAATGATAGTCGTGCTGGATACAGTATCCTTGGTTCAAGGCCCTTCTGTTTCATTGTATTAAATATATCATGCCATTCTCTTCTGGCCTGTAGGGTTTCTGTTGAGAAATCTGATGTTAGCCTGATGGGTTTCCCTTTATAGGTGACCTTTTTCTCTCTAGCTGCCTTTAACACTCTTTCCTTGTCCTTGATCTTTGCCATTTTAATTATTATGTGTCTTGGTGTTGTCCTTCTTGGATCCTTTCTGTTGCGGGTTCTGTGTAGTTCCGTGGTCTGTTCGATTATTTCCTCCCCCAGTTTGGGGAAGTTTTCAGCAATTATTTCTTCTAAGATACTTTCCATTTCTTTTCCTCTCTGTCTTCTTCTTCTGGGACCCCTATAATACAGATATTGTTCCTTTTGGATTTGTCACACAGTTCTCTTAATATTGTTTCATTCCTGGAGATCCTTTTGTCTCTCTCTCTGTCAGCTTCTATGCTTTCCTGTTCTCTGATTTCAATTCCATCAATGGCCTCTTGCATTCTATCCATTCTGCTTATAAACCCTTCCAGAGTTTGTTTCATTTCTGCAATCTCCTTTCTGGCATCTGTGATGTCCCTCCGGACTTCATCCCATTTCTCTTGCGTATTTCTCTGCATCTCTGTCAGCATGTTTATGCTTCTTATTTTGAATTGTTTTTCAGGAAGACTGATTAGGTCTGTCTCCTTCTCTGGTGTTGTCTCTGTGATCTTTGTCTGCCTGTAGCTTTGCCTTTTCATGGTGATAGGAATAGTTTGCAGAGCTGGGACGAGTGACGGCTGGAAGGACTTCCTTTCTTGTTGGTTTGTGGCGCTCCTCTCCTGGGAGAACAGCGACCTCTAGTGGCCTGTGCTGCGCAGCTGCGGGCAGACAGGGTTTCTGCTTCCTGCCCGTCTGCTATGGAGTTAATCTCCGCTGTTGCTGTGGGCGTGGCCTGGCTCGGGCAGCTACTCCAAAATGGTGGAGTCGCGTTGGAGCAGGAGCTGCTGGGAGGCTATTTATCTCCGTAAGGGGCCTCCCTGCTCCCTGCAGCCCAGGGGTTAGGGTGCCCAGAGATCCCCGGATTCCCTAACTCTGGATTAAGTGTCCCGCCCTGCCCCTTTAAGACTTCCAAAAAGCATCTGCCATAACAAAACAATGACCACCAAAAAAAAAAGAAAAAATTTTTAAATTAAAAAAAAAAAAATTTTTTTTTAATTAAAAAAAAAAAGGTGGTTGCTCGTTTTTCTTTATTCTCCGGCGCCAGCTTCAGGCATCTACTCACCGGTCTTGCTGCCCTGTTTCCCTAGTATTGGGGTCCCTATCCCTTTAAGACTTCCAAAAAGCGCTCACCAAAACAAAACAGCAAAAAAGCAAAAAAAAAAAAAAAAAAAAAAAAAATGGTCGCGCGCTTTTCTTATGTCCTGCGACACCCGGCCTCCAGTGCCCGCTCACTGTTCTTGCTGCCCTGCTTTCCCAGTATCGAGGGCCCTGCACTCTGGCCCGGATGGCTGGGGCTGGGTGTTCGGCAGTCCTGGGCTCCGTCTCCCTCCCGCTCTGCCTATTCTTCTCCAGCGGGGAGTTGGGGGGAGGGGCGCTCAGCTCCCACCGGGCCGGGGCTTGTATCTTACCCCCTTCGCGAGTTGCTGGGTTCTCTCAGGTGCGGATGTGGTCTGGATATTGTCCTGTGTCCTCTGGTCTTTATTCTAGGAAGGGTTGTCTTTGTTATATTTTCATAGATATATGTTGTTTAGGGAGGAGATTTCCGCTGCTCTACTCACGCCGCCATCTTCCGCCCCTCATCCATTTTATTCTTTTTGATGCTATTGTGAATGGAATTGTTTTCCTGATTTCTCTATTAGTTTATTGTTAGTGTATAGGAAAGCCACAGATTTCTGTGTGTTAATTTTGTATCCTGCAACTTTGCTGAATTCCGATATTAGCTCTAGTAGTTTCAGAGTGGAGTCTTTAGTGTATTTTATGTACAATATCATGTTATCTGCAAATAGAGACAGTTTAACTTCTTTACCAATCTGGATTCCTTGAATTTCTTTGTTTTGTCTAATTTCCATGGCTAGGACCTCGAGTACTGTGTTGAATAACAGTGGGGAGAGTGGGCATCCCTGTCTTGTTCCCAATCGCAGAGGAAAAGCTTTCAGCTTCTCGCTGTTCAATATGACGTTGGCTGTAGGTCTATCATATATGACCTTTGTTATGTTGAGGTACTTACCCTCTATACCCATTTTTTTGAGAGTTTTTATCATGAATGGATGTTGAACTTTGTCAAATGCTTTTTCAGCATCTATGGAGATGATCATGTGGTTTTTGTCTCTCTTTTTGTTGATGTGGTGGATGATGTTGATGGATTTTCAAATGTACCATCCTTGCATCCCTGGGATGAATCCCACTTGGTCATGGTGTATGATCCTTTTGATGTGTTTTTGAATTCGGTTTGCTAATATTTTGTTGAGTTTTTTTGCATCTACATTCATCAGGGATATTGGTCTGTAGTTTTCTTTTTTGGTGGGGTCTTTGCCTGGTTTTGGTATTAGGGTGATGTTGGCTTCATAGAATGAGTTTGGGAGTATTCCCTCCTCTTCTATTTTTTGGAAAACTTTAAGGAGAATGGATATTATGTCTTCTCTGTATGTCTGATAAAATTGTGTGGTAAATCCATCTGTCCAGGGGTTTTTGTTCTTAGGTAGTTTTTTGATTACTGCTTCAATTTCATTGCTGGTAATTGGTCTGTTTAGATTTTCTCTTTCTTTCTGGGTCAGTCTTGGAAGGTTGTATTTTTCTAGGAAGTTGTCCATTTCTCCTAGGTTTCCCAGCTTGTTAGCATATAGGTTTTCATAGTACTCTCTAATAATTCTTTGTATTTCTGTGGGGTCCATTGTGGTTTTTCCTTTCTCGTTTCTGAATCTGTTGATGTGTGCTGACTCTCTTTTCCTCTTAATAAGTCTGGCTAGAGGCTTATCTATTTTGTTTATTTTCTCGAAGAACCAGCTCTTGGTTTCATTGATTTTTGCTATTGTTTTATTCTTCTCAATTTTATTTATTTCTGCTGTGATCTTTATTATGTCCCTCCTTCTGCTGACCTTAGGCCTCATTTGTTCTTCTTTTTCCAATTTAGATAATTGTGACATTAGACCATTCATTTGGGATTGTTCTTCCTTCTTTAAATATGCTTGGATTGCTATATACTTTCCTCTTAAGACTGCTTTTGCTGTGTCCCACAGAAGTTGGGGCTTCGTGTTGTTGCTGTCGTTTGTTTCCATATATTGCTGGATCTCCATTTTGATTTAGTCATTGATCCATTGATTATTTAGGAGAATGTTGTTAAGCCTCCATGTGTTTGTGAGCCTTTTTGCTTTCTTTGTACTAGTTATTTCTAGTTTTATGCCATTGTGGTCTGAAAAGTTGTTTGTTAGGATTTCAGTCTTTTGGAATTTACTGAGGCTCTTTTTGTGGCCTAGAATGTGGTCTATTCTGAAGAATGTTCCAGGTGCACTTGAGAAAAATGTGTATCCTTTGATTTTGGATGTAGAGTTCTGTAGATGTCTATTAGGTCCATCTGTTCTAGTGTTGTTCAGTGCCTCTATGTCCTTACTTATTTTCTGTCTGGTGGATCTGGCCTTTGGAGTGAGTGGTGTGTTGAAGTCTCCCAAAATGGAATGCTTTGCATTCTATTTCCTCCTTTAATTCTGTTAGTATTTGTTTCACATATGTTGGTGCTCCTGTATTGGGTGCTTATATATTTATAATGGTTATATCCTCTTGTTGGACTGAGCCCTTTATCATTATGTAATGTCCTTCTTTATCTTTTGTTACTTTCTTTATTTTGAAGTCTATTTTGTCTGATACTAGTATTGCAACACCTGCTTTTTTCTCCTTGTTGTTTGCATGGAATATCTTTTCCATCCCTTGAGTTTAAATCTGTGCATGTCTTTGGGTTTGAGGTGAGTCTCTTGTAAGCAGCATATGGATGGGTCTTGCTTTTTTATCCATTCTATTACTCTGTGTCTTTTGATTGGTGCATTCATTCCATTAACATTTAGGGTGATTATTGAAAGGTATGTACTTATTGTCATTGCCGGCCTTAAGTCTGTGGTTACCAAAGGTTCAAGGTTAGCTTCTTCACTCTCTTACTGTCTAACTTAACTCGCATATTGAGCTATTATAAACACGGTCTGATGATTCTTTATTTCTCTCCCTTCTTATTCCTCATCCTCCCTTCTTCATATGCTGGGTGTTTTTTTCTGTGCTTTTTTTTAGGAGTGCTCCCATCTAGAGCATTCCCTGTAAGATGCCCTGTAGAGTTGGTTTGTCGGAGGCAAATTCCCTCAACTTCTGCTTCTCTGGGAATTGTTTAATCCTTCCTTCATATTTAAATGATAATTGTGCTGAATACAGTATTCTTGGTTCGAGGCCCTTCCATTTCATTGCATTAGGTGTATCATGCCATTCTCTTCTGTCCTGTGGGGTTTCTGTTGAGAAGTCTGATGATAGCCTGATGGGTTTTCCTTTGTAGGTGACCTTTTTTCTTCTCTGGCTGCTTTTAATACTTTGTCCTTGTCTTTGATCTTTGCTATTTTAATTATTATGTGTCTTGGTGTTGCCCTCCTTGGATCCCTTGTCATGGGAGTTCTGTGTACCTCTGTGGTGTGAGAGGCCATTTCCTCCCCTAGTTTGGGGAAGTTTTCAGCTATTATTTCTTCAAAGACACTTTTGATCCCTTTTTCTCTCTTCTTCTTCTTCTGGTACCCTTATAATGCAGATATTGTTCTGTTTTGATTGGTCACACAGTTGTCTTAAAATTCTTTCATTCCTGGAGATCCTTTTATCTCTCTCTGCATCAGCTTCTCTGCGTTCCTGTTCTCTGTTTTCTAGTCCATTAATGGTCTCTTGCATCTCATCCATTCTGTTTTGAAGTCCTTCCAGAGCTTGTTTTATTTCTGTATTCTCCCTCCTTAGTTCTCGCATATTTCTCTGCAAGTCCATCAGCATGGTTATGACTTTTGTTTTGAATTCTTTTTCAGGAAGACTGGTTAAATCTATCTCCCCCAGTTCCTTCTCGGGGGAAGATGTAGAAGATGTCAAAGCTGTCTGGGTTAGTCTTGTCTGGATCAAATTTTTTTGCCTTTTCATGTTGATACGTGGAATGGTGTCCTATTGACTAGTCTGTCAGCTGGGAGAGTCAAGATTCTTTCCACTTGGCTCCTGGCCTTTCTTTACTGAGATAACTGCGACCCCTAGTGGCTTTTGTTGGGCAATTGCATGTAGATTTGGTCTCTGTATCTTGCCCGGCAGGTATGGAGGAAGCTCCCTTTCCGTGGCTGTGGCCAGACTCAGGCTGCTGCTCTGCTATGGCAGGGCCTGGGAGGGGTAATGTATGGTGGTCTGTTTGGCTGTTTACCTCCGTGAGTGGTCTCAGAGCTGTTGCCCAGGGGGTTACTGCGCCTGGAGTTCCCTGAAATTTCCAACTGCTTGACTGTGACCTGGGATGCTTCCGTCCAGCTGTGATGTCCCTGTCCCTTTAAGAATTTCAAAAAGTCCTCGCTTTTCTTTGTCACAGGGGTGCCAGCTTCGAGACCCACTCACAGGTCTTACTGTCCTGCTTCCCTAGTTTCCAGCACCCCACGCAGGCACTTTGTCTGTGCTCTGGTGCGAATGGCTAGGGCTGGGTGTTTAGCAGTCCTGGGCTCCCTCTCCCCCCCCACTCCAACTCCTCTCCTCCCGCTGGGGGCTGGGGGGAGGGGCGCTCGGGTCCCCCCGGGCTGCGGCTTGTATCTTACCCCTTTCACCAGGTGCTGGGTTCTTGCAGGTGTGATTGTATTCTGGCTGTTGTCCTGTGTCTTCTGGTCTCTCTTTTAGGGATAGTTGTATTTGTTGTATTTTCAAAAATTTATATGTTTTTAGGAGGAGATTCCCACTGTCCTACTCACGCCGCCATCTTGGCTCCACCCTGCAAATACATTTTTGTATTTGCAAATTTCATTTGGTATTTGCTACCTCATATGAAGCATAATTAATTTTTTCCACTTATTTCCTTTAAAAAATTTTTTATCTCTTAAAGTCAAGGTAAGCCTCATACATGATTTTAAAAACCACGTAGTATATAAGGGATCATAACGAACAGTTATTTAACTTTCCCTTATCCGGAGAATGCATATAAATTAGGCAAACGTTAATTTGTTCATCATATTCTTGAGGAGCCAACGAGGAACACTTTTTCTAATTATGGAGCAATTTTCTTCTTACACACATAGAACTGTGTTGAAGAGTATGTAATATATATTGGAAGATTTTGTTTTTAGCAGAGCTATCATTGTTGCATGCAAATCATAGCTACTTTCTGGTTTATGTAGTTATTTAGCAGATTTGTAGAGTGTTTACCTTAAGTAAAACTGTGTAGCTTTTGAAGGATAAAATGGCAGTTCCAACGTGGAGTTTGTCCTCAGTGGGATTGTGCCTAGAAGAGAAACAATAAAGGAAGTAAATTCCCATAATAAGTCTTGACCAGTCCACTTTTCCCACCAGCTGATCTCTTTCATTTATTTCTCATTTTGTCTCTTCCTCTTGTTCCATATCATGTTATCATTTACTGTCTTGGCATCTTCTACAAAATATTACATCCTAAAGGTAGGTGGGGGTTACACATGATTAAAACAAGCAATATATGCAACTCATTAGACACAGTAAATACCTGTGGAATCAATGAATGGTATGTGTTCAAAAGATATGTATATAATTACTTAAGGAGATCTTGATAAATGTAGAATGATCTGAATAATAGAGAAATCGGACTGTCTTGCCAATGGGTTTCAGCCCTGGGCAAGTTCACTATGGATTCAGTGTGACCGAAGAAATGACAGTAGAATGTTCTTGAGGTAAAAGAGTTTATTACCTGTCTTGTTCACCTGGCAGTAAGTCAAGCACTACGATCTCTGCCTCTGCCCAGAGCACTGGGCC
Source organism: Manis pentadactyla (assembly GCF_030020395.1). NCBI lineage: Eukaryota > Metazoa > Chordata > Mammalia > Pholidota > Manidae > Manis > Manis pentadactyla. The sequence continues at coordinate 22,200,868 of NC_080023.1, forward strand.
GAGCTCTCTATATAGTGCAATAATAGCTTATTACCTGCGGATGTGGATGCAGAAGCCTAGCAACAGGCCAGCTACATCATCAAGTGGTTTAAGGTCAGTGAGGATCCTGGTCATGGGAAATCCAACTTCCCCACACTCCACCCCTCCAGGATTCTTGCCTTACAATCTACATGCTCTCAATCTTCTGCAATGGTCCCTGTGTGAGAAAGCTGGAGCACTGTAACCAGACATCCACAACAGCCACAGAGGGTAACAAAAACTTAGAGATAATAACAAAAATTAAGATACAACAAGATTTTGAACAAAAATTATAATAATCCTCAAGCCAGAGAAGGTTCTCATTCCTCAAAGACCTTAGGGACGATAGGACACATGTTTTAATGACACCGACATAGATGAATCTTGTCCATCAGGTAGGATGCATTCAAGAGAGTGGTCCTGTGATAGGACTATAGCAGGGCAGAGTCCTGTCCAGGTCTAGTATACCATACTTTTACTCTTCTCCCCATGGGGGTTACTGAAGGGTCTATATATAGTGCTACTGGAGGTGTATGCACTGGCCATAATGATAAAACTCCCTGGTAAGATGCTCCTAACTTCTGGCCATTCAGGATATACTACTGTGATCTTTGGGGGTCACTCTACTGTTATTACAGGAATACATGGGAGCCAGCTTCCAGGTCTTGTTCCCAAGGTACCAAGAGAGCCAGCCATCATTGGTCCATGTGTCGAAATATCCAAGGCCACATGCACTAAGTGGACTCTCCAGGGTTTAGTGCAATTGGTGCTGGCAGCAAGATATTCTGGTGGCCGTACCTTGGCTTCAGTGATTCTTCCTTCATTTGTACTTGCAGTTGTATAGGGGAGGCAGACATATGTGTTAACATGTCTACATGGCTCAGGGCTCCCTTTGGGGTCTCTTGTTCAAATGCCATAACACAGTCCATAAGCAGACTGACCAACCCCACAGACGATTGGTATTTGACTTTAGTCTAGATTTTAACAAGCCACTGTGTCTCTCTGTCATGCCTGCTGCAGTACGACTGTATGGCACATGAAACTTTCATTTGATTCCCAGCTGTCGCACCCATTCTTGAAGTGTATGTCCAGTAAAATGGGTGCCCTGATCACTCTCAATTACCTGTGGTCAGCCATAGACAGTGAAGAGATGCTCCAGGCCTCTTTTGGTTGTCTTCTGGTCTGCACAACAGGTAGGAAAGCAACCAGAAGTCCAGTAGCTGTGTCCACACAAGTCATAGCATACCAAAATCCTTCTGACACAGGTAGAGGCCCAATACAGTCTATCTGCCACCTGACGAGGGGTATGGGCCCCTTAGCTATGGTCCCATGCTGCTGTGGTACTCGGTGTAAGTCCCTTTTGGAGGACACAGTACTCTTCTGCCAGGCTCTAAAGGTCAGAGGCAAGCCCCAATAATGGGCTACAGCCCACATTGTCTTTTGCCCTGCAACAAATGTCGATGCAACTGTTGGGCTACATCAGAGGCAGGCTTTACTTCTAACCAAAGTATCTGGGCCAATTTATCTGCTTCATCATTTTCTGGGGATGCCAGTGGCAAATGACCTGTCACATGGTATACTGTACTTACTTTAGTCTGACCAGAGGCCCATAAGTCTTGCCACAATTCTTGCCCCCAAAGGGGTTGGTGACCAACCAACCAGTTGGCATGGTACCACGTTGTTAGCCACAGGGTCAAGCCCTGATAGCCCAGCTGTCAGTGCAGACAACTATAGGGGAGGGCTCCTGGCTGATCACAAGCCATATGGCTCGCAACTCTGCCCATTGACTGCCTCTTCCCCTCACCATCTTCCATCCATATTGTCTCATTCTTAGGATGGAAAGCCATGGCCCTCCATTTGGGGGGCTGCCAATGGCTGGAGCCATCTGTGTACCTTGCATCTTCAGATATAGGGGCTCTTCTCTCCCAATAGGGGCTCTCTACTACTAATGGTTCAAAAGTAAATTCTTCCTGCTTTTCACTAGTATATGTCACCAGCCCATCAAGTGTTGGAGTTCTTCACTCAAGGGGCTACTAGAGAGGGCACTACGCTGCTATAGGTAAGAACCCCACTTGGCCAGTGTGGGCTTTTGTGCCACACCACTCCTTGGCTTTTGGGTGCAGTCTCGTACCCACCCCAAGATGGGATAGGTGGTTATTACCTTTATCAGGGCCATTCCAGTGACGGGTTCTATAGCCAGCAAGACATGATACACTGCAGTCAGTTGTTTTTCTATCAAAGTGTATTGTACCTCTGCCCCTTTCCAGAGTTGTGACCAGAATCCAACGAGTTGGTGAGTTTGTTCAAACCACTGCCAGAGACACCAGCCATAACCATCTCCAGTGACATGAATGTCCAGCTCACAGGGCCTTGATGGGTCTATCACACTCAAGGCCTGCACGGCCTGGACTGCTCATTTTTCTATTGTGAAGGCAGAAGCATGTGTCTCATCCCAGTCCCACCTGATGCCCTTTTGTAGCAACTGGTATAAGGGCTTCAGAATTTGTGCCAAGTGCAGGATAAACACTCTCTAGTAGCCTAGAAGACCCAAAAACTCCTGTAACAATGCTACAGTTGTAGGGGTATGAAAGACCTGGATTTGTCTGCTACTGCTTCTGGCATAACTTTGGTCTTACCCAACCAGAAGAACTCCAAGAATTTGACAAACCAGGTCCCTGAATGTTGGTTCACAGCCCATCCTTTCTCCTGTCGATGTTGCAGCAGTCTAGGTGTTGCACCTTCTACATCTAAAAGAGAATCATAAGCAAGCATGATGTCATCAATATAATGGTACAACTGCACCATTGGCAGTTTCTCCCATGTAGCCAAGTCCTGGGCTACAAGTCTGTGACATATGGTGGAGCTGTGGAGGTATCCCTGTGAAGGATGGTGAAAGTCCATTGCCATCCTTCCCACATTAAGGCAAACTGTTCCTGACTTTCCTGCTCAGTGTCAGTGGGAAAGAAGGCATTAGCAAGATCTACCACATGATGGTATGTTCCTAGTTCATGGCTGAGGGTATCTATCAGGTCTGCAATAGAGGGGACAGCACCATGCATAGGGGGTATGACTTCATTAAATTCTCTGTAATCCACAGTCATATGCCAGGAGCCATCCGATTTTTTTACTGACCACACTGGGAAATTGAAAGGACTATGGGTGGGCTCTATAATACCCACCTTTTCTAGTTCCTGAAGGATTTCTCCAACTTCTTTATTCCCTCCAGGAAGTATGTTTTGTTTGGTATTAGTCACCTGCTGAGCCATAGGCAAAGCTATGGGCAGTTGCCTAGCATGTGCTCTCAAAACTGCTGTCATCATTTGTACTCTCAGTCTGAACTCACCTGCAGTAGTCTGCAACCATACACCCTGCAGGTTATCAATCCCCAAAATATACTTAGGAATGGGAGAGATAAACACATTATACTCTTTTGGGGGTAGGTGCCCTATTCCCAAAGGGATTTGGGCTTGTTTCACTCTCATAGCCTTATCCCCATATCCATCTGTGGTAGTAGGAGTCCTGGGAAACCACTGAGGGTTACCATGAATAAGTGAACATTCAGCCTCAGTGTTCACCAGAGTCAGGACACATTCTATGTTCACTGGGGACCAATGGATAGCTATTTCAACATGTGGCCTCTGGTTCCCTCTGGTTCCCTCCTGTTCCCTCAGGGCAGGTACCTCGACCTTCCCTTCAGTCAAACTGTTCCCCAATCATCTTCCTGTTTGGGCTCAAATGGGGTTGGCTCACTCTCCAGCAGGAAGTTTTGCAAACACACAGGCTGGACTTGTGGCTCTGTCTCTGACCTCTGCCTCTTTGGGGTTAATGGCTGGAATTGCTGCTCTTATTTCAGTTTTTGCCATAGCTCCAGTAAGATCCTTTTTGACTTCCTGTGATTTTCTTCTGTCTGCTCCTGCCCATATTAAATCAACCCACGTCTGGGTCCTTGTAACATTCACAGGACCCTTTAAATTCTTCTTGTAAGTAACAGACCTTATTTCTTTCTGTGTTCTCATTGCTTCAGCCTCTCCTAAATCTGCTTCTGTACATGTCACCTTGTTTATGGGCTGCCCTAAGTGAGAGGAAAGAATGGCCACTAGAGAACCAAAGAGGGATGTGAGAGCCATTTGAAGCACCATATTTCTCATCCCTGTAGTGGAAGTCTCCTCATCTGGGCCATGATTCTCTGGACTATAAATGGCATTTCTTATGCCTATCTCCCATAATACCTGTTGAAGCTCAGCATACATCTGCCATCTAGCAGGGGAGGATGGTAGATCACCCTGATTGGGCCACACAACATGAAGGGCAGCCAGAAGCCAATCGAGGAGGGAGTGATTTCCTTGGGTCTGATGTGCACTTTGTAACTGCTGCTTCAAGGCAGGCTGAAACATCAGGGAAACCAGCTTTCTCATCTTTGATCCAGACAGAACAATTCCATCCACCCCTAAGTCCAGCACACACAGGAGCCAAGCTGATATTGACTCTGAGGGCTTCTACCTAAACCGGAAGACCAAATCCACCAACTCAGACTGAGTATGGGGCAGAGCATAGAGTGCTCTATGACCTGGGGAAGGGGCTGGGTCTCTCCTAGGGGAACCCTTGGCTGCTGTTTCTTTATTTTCTTTACAACTGCTGGGTGTGCTTTCAATAGAGGAGGAGTCAGTGCCCCTGGCACCATCCCTTCATCCTTCCCTAGCTCCTCTATTTCCGGGGCTGATGGACCCTTCTCTCTACTCCCCAGAGTGCCTCCTCTGGTACATCCTTTACCTTTTCTGCAGTGCCTCACAGCAATGCCATCTAAGTCTTCAACAGCTCTCTTACCTTCACGTCAATCCTTCACAGCTGGCATTCTGCCGCCGCCTCCTCTGCTTTCTACAGGAGTGTGTCTTTTTCTTTTATGGCCTTTTTCTCCTTCAGAGCACCTGGCAGTGCTGCTGTCTCATTCTGTAAGGAATCTTTTACCTCTTCAACGGCACCTCACTGCCAGTGTCCTTGTACTGCCTCCTCTCGTATCTGCCATTTCCTCCTTCAATGAATCCACAGCAGTTCACAGCTCACATTCTCGTTCCACCATTTCTTGGGTCTTTTTCAGGAGCATGTCCTTCTCATCTGTAGACTTAAAAAAATACTTTAAGCAGCAGCCAACCCACAGTCCCCACTGCCTCATGGGCATTACTGCCTCAGGTGTCACCTCCACTTGCCTCCAGTCCTGGGGTGGGGACCAGCCCTCTAGGAGGCAAGCCACCTCAGACCACATACACACTGGGGGACGATCCCCATTCATAGGGGCAGCCTGCTGAGGTACCCCTCCCATAAGGGCAGCCTGCCTTTTCACTTGGTCAACAATTGTCTTGCCAACGGGTTTCAGCCCCAGGCAAGTTCACTATGGAGTCAGTGTGACCAAAGAAATGAGAGTAAAACATTCTTGGGGTGAAAGGGTTTATTACTCGGCTTGTTCTCCTGGCAATAGGTCGAGCACTAGAATCTGTCTCCTCCCAGAGCACTGGGCCAGCTCTCTATATAGTGAAATAGTACTTATTGCCTATGGGTGTGGAAGCAGAAGCCTAGTAACAGGCCAGTTACATCATCAAGTGGTTTAAGTTCAGTGAGGATCCTGGCCATAAGAACCCCAACTCCCCACACAGACTAACATCAGTATTCTCATAAGAAGATGGAAGACAAAAGACAAAATATGTCTTTCACTTAATGTATGAATTTTTCATTTACTAAGCTAATACACTTTCTTAATGGAAAATTTTCTCTGAAGGATCTCTTTCTCTGTCTCTTTTTCTTGCTGGCAACTTTTTTGGGATTTTTGGTCACTGAAATAGCCAGAGCTACCTGTGCATTCCAACTCTTCAACTAGGAAACCATTAAAGATAATATGCAGTTGCATGAAAGAGACCATAAATACATCTTCCCGACTTATAATGGGCTTTATTAAAGAAATTCATGGGAATGATGATTAATCCAGTTTAATCTAAATAATTTTATTGATGTACTAAGGGTTACATACAGAAATTGGCAGATAGATAAACTTGTATCTGAGTTTTCTTCCTGGGACTGACAAGGAGTTTTGATGAATAGGTATGTATTTGAATATACTCTGGAAAAACCTCTAGCTATAACAGTATGTTTTCCAATGCTAATGCTCTTTAGATGGATACTCAGTATGAGAAGGTAACTAAGTGACCTCCACCATGATAGTAGCCATCTGACCTAGTATAGATTTTATATAATTGGTGGCAGCTATTATACTACTTAAAAACATTAATGAGACCTGTGAATTTAACTGAGTTTTTTTTTTACCTCTATTATTTACTCTTATGAACAATATAATAACCTCTTATTTGTGATGTCTTTGACATAATCAACATCATGAACCTTGGATTCAGACTCCCTTGTCTATACTTTAGTTTCTTGTCATTTTAATAGCAATAACAGTACCTCATGGAATTATGTGATGATTAATGGCTACATTTTTGAAAAGCATTTAAAACAGAGTGTCCCACATTAATTAATTGCTTTGATTTTTGTTATTATTCACTTACAAATGGCTTAATCACTTTCTCTAGGTCTCAGTTTTCTCATTTGGATAATTGGGACTGTGCTGTTTACTCTAATGGGTGTTTTTGTAGGTAAAGATTAGTTATGGTTAGCTCGTAGAGGGCATTATACAAATCATAGCCAGTGTTTTGTTTTATAATTATTATAATTTATTGCACATTTATTTATTTACCTACCAGCTATGTGAACCTCTGGCAAGATTATCTAACTATACTTTAATCTTTTTATCTGGAATATTGGGGCAACACCAGTAAACCATATAGATTTTTTAATAAGGACAAGTAGAACACATTGTAAGCATTCAACAAATAATGGCTGCAATTATTTTTGCTGCTGTTATAGCAGGTTATTGTGATGATTTAGTGTGGAATAACCACCTATAACATAAAACAATCTGCTTTCCAGTCAACTCAATGAAATTCTATTCATCAAAAAGTTCAAGGGATTCAGTGATTGAAGAGATCAGATGGGCTCTGTCTTGCCAATGGGTTTCAGCCCCTAGCAAGTTTGCTATGCATTCAGTGTGACCAAAGAAAATGACAGTAAAACGTTCTTGGGGTGAAAGGATTATACTTTATTTCCATGGTGATTGGTCAATCACTAAAATCCGGTTCACTCAGAGTGAGTCTGCATGGAGCAAGCTAGTCTCTGCCCACATAGCCGTCCTGTACAGCCATCCTCTGGGCCTCTCTGTTCACACACCTGTCCTCCGGGCTTCTCTGCCTGCACAGTTGTCCCACACAGCCATCCTCTGGGCCACTGTCCTCAGCGCTGCCATCACTCCAGCCTCTACTCTGCTCTCCTGCAGCCTTGCAGCCATGCCACCATGTAGTCTAGAGCACTGGGCGGAGCTCCTTATATAGAGTCAATAGCAATGTATTGCTCACACGTGTGCAATGAGCTAGTCAACCAGGGCCAGGTGAGAATCCTGGCCACACAAACTATCATTTTATCCACATGCTGTCTTCCATAACCAGAGAGGTTTACTTTTATACAATGAAGTATATTTTCTTTTATGCATCTACATGTATTTGCCCATGGCTGGCATGGAAATATTTTCCTTATATTTGCTGTACCAATTATATATTTCTTGTCACTGTTTTCAGAACAAAATGTCATCTCCAATGAAAAGATGAAGACTGAAATTTCATGTGTTATAATTGTCAGGAGGGATATAACATATTTGTAGGGGAAATGGAAGTTTCTATGACCAGGATCCTCACCTGGCCCGAAACTACTTGATGATGCAATTGGCATGCTGCATAGGCTAATGTTTGCACAGCCACTGGCACTGAGCCATTACATTGGTTTTGCTATATAAAGACGACCACCCAGTGCACTGCTTGGAGGCAGAGGTGGAGATAGTCTTGCTGCATGCAGATTGCCAGAGAGGTCCCAGCACTAATAGAGAGGTTCACATAGCTGGTAGGTAAATAAATAAATGTGCAATAAAACACAGATGTGTTCCCAGCACTAAACCTACCACCATGAGAATAAGGCTTGGTATAAACCCTTTTAACTCCTAAATTTCCATTGTTATTTGGTCTTACCAAATCCAGAGTGAACTTGCCTAGGGGCAATACCCCTTAGATGAGACATTTGGTGTAGTCAGCAGGATTTGCTGCAGTCAAGAAAAGAAATGGAATAAGCTGCCCTCATGGGAGGGATTCTTCAGCGGGCTGCCCTTATGGATGGGGAAACACTCAGGTCTTCCACAACTGGTATGTGGTCTGAGATGGCTTGCCTTCAAGAAGAATGGGCCCTTCCCCAGGACTGGGTGCAGTGGAGGTGACTCCTGAGGTAGTAGGGGAGGCCCTCTGCAAAATAGGGTATTTCTTAAATATACTGCCTATGAGGCCGTTGGAACCATGGGCTGGCTATTCCTCATAGTGTTAGGAAGGTCTGTAAAGGAGAAGAACATGCTCCTGAAAGAAGTACAAGAAGACATAAAGGTCATGAAGGAAGAAAAAAACTTACTAATGATTGAGATTGTGTCATTGTGAGGTGCTATGGAGATGGTAAAGGATGTAATGGTAACACAAAAAGAGACAGCACAAGAATGCAGGCTGCAAGATACTGTGGAGGAAGTAAAAGATTTGTTGAGGAATGAGATGGTATCACGGCAAGGCACTGTGGAAGAGGCAAAGGCTATGAAGAAGGATGTACTCCTGCAAGAAGCATGAGAAGAGGAAGCATGAGGATGCCAGCTGCAAGGTATTGAAGAGAAGGTAAGAGAGCTGTTGAAGACTCAGATACCGTCCCTGTGAGGCACTGTGTAGAAGGTCAAGGACATAGCAGAGGAGGCACTCTGTGGAATGAGAGAGATGCCATCAACCCCAGAAATGGTGGAGGAGCCAGGAGAGAACAAGGAGATAGGGGTGGTGCTGGAGACACCAACCCCTCCTCTATTGAAATCCTGCCTCATTGTAGTCAAGAAAATAAAGATGCAGAAACTATGGTTTCCTCTGGGAGAGGTGCATCTTCCTCTCCAGGTTATGAAACACTCTATGCTCCACCCCTATACAGAGGCAGAGCTGGTGAATTTGGGCTCCTGTCTTTGGCAAAAGCTCTCAGTCAATATTATCCTGGCCCCTGTCCCTTTGAGATGTAGTGGTGGATGGGATCCTTCTGTCTATATCAGAGATGGGAAAGCTGGGTTCCCTGACAATTCATCCTGCCTTGCAGCAGTGACTGCAGAATGCACACCAGACCCCAAGGAATCATTTACTTCTTGAGTGGGTAATAACTGCACTTAACAATGTATGCCCCCATCAGGGTGACTTACATCATCCTGCACTAGATGGTAGGCATGCCAAACTCCAACAGGTATTGTGGGATTTAGGCATGAAAAATGCCCTTTATAACCCCATAGATTATGGCCCAGATGAGGAGCTGTTTATCGCAGGGATGAGGGATATGGTGCTACAAATGGCTCCCTCATCCCTCTTTGGGTCCTTAGTGGCCATTCTTGCCCCTTAATTAGGGTAGCCCATAAATGATGTTACCTATATACTGTGGAAGATTTGGGGGAGGTGGAAGTAATGTGGGCACAGAAGGGAGTAGCGTTGCTACTGAGAGGAAGGGTCTAAAGGGCTCAGTGAAGGTCATGAGGACCCAGATGTAGGTTGATTTAATAGGGACAGGAGCAGAAAGATAAATTGGATGGGAAGTCAAATAGAATCTTACTGGAGCTTTAGCAACAACTGAAGCCAGAGCAGTGATTTCAGCCACTGAAGAGAAAGAACTGGAGGCCAGAGACAGAGACCAACCCCAGTCTGGGTGCCTTCAAGACTTCCTGTTGGAGAGCAAGCCAGCTTTGCATGAACCCACACAAGAAGATGGTGTGGTTTGAGGGGAGGATCAAGGCACCCACCTTGGGGGACCAGGTGCAGGATGGAGGCCACATGTTGAAATAACAATTCATTGGTTTCCGGTAAACTTACAACCTGTCCTGGCTCTGGTAGACACAGAAGCTCACACTGACTTATGACAACCTGGGACCTCCACTGTTACAGTTTGATACAGAGGAAATAAATGCTAGCAGAGTGAAACAAGCCCAATCCTATCGGGAGAAGGGTGTCTACCCCCAGAGAAGTAAATTGTGTATATCTCCCAAATCACTGAATATATTTTGGGGATAAATGTCCTGCAGGACCTATGGTTGCAGACCATTGAAGGTGAGATCACACTGAGGATATGTGTACTGAAGGAAGTTCTGATGGGACATGCTAAGTACCCACCTGTAGCTTTGTGCCTCAGTAGGTGATTAATATAAAGCAATAAAAATTGCCTGGAGGGCACAAAGAAATTGGAGAAGTCCTCTAGGAACTGGAGAAGGTGGATATTATAAAGCTCACCCAGAGCCCTTTAAATTCCCCAATGTGGCCAGTAAAAAAGCTGGATGGGTCCTGGCATATGTCCATGAATTAGAACTGAATGAATTCATACCTCTCTGCATGCTGCCATCCCCTCTATTGCAGGCCTTATGGATACCCTTAGTCATGAACTAGGGACATACCATTATGTTGTAGATATTGCTAATGCCTTCTTTTCCATTGACAAGGGACAGGAAAGTCAGGAGCAGTTTGCCTTCATGTGAAAAGGATGGCAGTGGACTTTCACTGTCCTTTCACAGGGGTACCTCCACAGCCCCACCATCTGTCACAGACTTGTAGCGCAAGACTTGGTAGCATTGGACAAACTGCCAGTGGTATGGCAGTACCATTATATTGATGACATCATGCTTGCTTCTGATTCTCTTAAAGACCTAGAAGGTTAAGCACCTAGACTGCTGCAACATCTATAGGAGAAAGAATTGGCCATGAACAGCACCAAGATTTCAGTACCTGGCTTTTTCATCAAATTATTTTGGGTTTTCTGATCAGGTAAAACTAAAGTCATTCCAGAGCAGTCATAGATAAAATCCAGGTGTTCCCTATCCCTACAACTATGACATTATTCCAAAGGTTTTTTAGGCTACTGGAGAGTGTTCATCCTGCACTTGGCACAAATTCTGAAACCCTTATATGGTTTGGTATAAAAGGGCTTCATGTGTGACTTGGATGAGATGTGTGTCTACTTTTACTGCTGAAAAATAGGCAGTCAAGGCCATACAGGCCTTGAGTGTGATAGACCCATTAAGGCCCTGTGAGCTGGAAATTCATATGACCAAGGACACTTATGGCTGGGGTCTCTGGTAGTGGCCTGAATGAACTCACCAACTTACTGGATTCTGGTTGTAATTCTGGAAAGGAGCCCTGATACTTTATACTTTAATAGAGAAACAATTGCCTGCCATATACTACACCTTGCTGGCTATGGAGCCTATCACAAGAATGGCCCCAATAAAGGTAATAACCACCTATCTCATCACAGGGTGGGTAAAATACTGGACCCAAAATCCATGGAGTGGCATGACACAGATATCTACACTGGTCAAGTGGGTCCATACCTACAGCATCATAGCACCCTCTCTACTAGCCCCTTGAGTGAAGAACTACAGTGCTTATTGGGGCCAGTGATGTATGCAAGTGAAAGACAGGAATAATTTGTTTTAGAGCCATTAGTAACAGCCCTTACTGGGAGGGAATAGCCCCTATACCCAAGGATTCATAATACACAGATGGCTTCAGCCATTGGCAGCCCCCTAAATGGAGGGCTGTAGCTTTCCATCCTAAGACTGAAACTTTGTGGATGGAAGAAGAGGGGAAGTACAGTCAGTGGACAGAGTTGTGGGCAGTGTGGCTTGTGATCATCCAGGAGCCCCAATAATTGCCTGCACTGAGATGGGGGTTCATCTATCAGGTCTTGACTCTGGCTACTGACATGGTACCATGCCAACTGGTTGGTTGGTCACCTACCCCTTTTGAGCTATGACAAGACTTAAGGGCTTCTGGTCAGACTAAAACAGTTATAGTCAATCATGTGAGGCCATTTGCCACTGGGATCCCCAGGAAATGATGAAGCAGATGGATTGGTCCAGGTTCATTGACTAGAAGGAAAGCCTACCTCTGATGTGGCCAAATGGTTGCATCAATGTTTGTTGCATATGGGCAGAAGACAATGTGGGCTGTCAATGGAGCCTGCCTTTAACCTTTTAACAAGTCATCAGAACCCAGCAGGAGTGCACTGTGTGCTCTAGAAGAGACTTACACCGAGTTCCATGGTAACTTGCGCTGATAGCTAAGAGACCGATACCCCTCATCAGGTGGCAGATAGACTGTTGGATCTCTGCCCATGTCAGAAAGGTATCAGTGTGTCATGACTTGTGTGGACACAGCTGCTGGACTTATGGTTGCTTTTCCTGCACATGTGCAGTCCAGCAAATGACCAAAAGATGCCTAGAGTGTCTCTTTGCAACCTATGGTTCACTGCAGATAATTGAGAATGATCAAGACTCCCACTTTATTGGACATGTACTATAAGAATTGGTGCAACAATTAGAGGTAAAGTGAAAGTTTCAAGTACCATATAATCCTACCAGGGTAGGCATGGTAGAGAGGTACAATGGTTTGTTAAAATCTGGCCTGATGTCAGACACCAACACTATGGGGATGGTCAATCTGCTTATGGACAGTGCTATGACATTTGAATTAAAAGCTCCAGAAATGGCCATTGAACCCTGTAGATATGATGACTCACATTGCTGCCTCCCCTATACAACTGAAAGTACAAACCAAAGAAGAATCATTGATACTGGGTTTTGGCCACCAATAATATCTTGCTACCAGCACCAATTGCAGCGAACCCCAGAGACTGTTCAGTGTACGTGGCCTTGGGCATTTCAACATGGACCAACAATGACTGGCCCTCCTGGCACCTTGGGAACAAGACCTGAAGGCTAGCCTTGTATGTATTCCTGGAGTAATGACAGAGTGGCCCTCAAAGCTCACAGTAGTGTATCCTAAATGGTTGGAAGGTAGAAACATCTTATGGGGAGTTTTCTTTTATCTTTATGGCCAGTGTATGCACCTCCAGTAGTACTATACATAGACCACTCAGTAACCCCTGCAAGGAGAGAGTTAAATCTATAGTATACTAGACCCAGACAGGATCCCCTTCCTGACACGGTCCTGTCACATGACCGCTCTCCCATGTGTCCTATCTGATGAACAAGCTTTGCATGTATTACTGTCATTAAAACGTGTCTTATCACCCTTAAGAGTAATCTCTTCTAATGTCTTTGTGGACTGGGCACACACCCTAGTAAAAACAACTACTTGCTGGGTGCACAGAGTTCCCTGTCATTACTGCTATTGACCTCCTGTGGAAAGTACAAATCCTGAGCTCAGACTGGTTTGAATATGGCTGGAATGACCACTTGGTGGCAATTGATCTCCTGCATATTCTATGAACCACTGAAATGAGCATTTTTGAGGAACTACAAGGTAAGAGGTAGTGGAGTATTGGGTTTGAGGGGTATGAAGTACTGAGAATTAGGTCTAAACATGAAAGCAAGTCATTCCAGTTCCCTTCTCTTATGGTTCTATTTTACTTTTCTTTATTTTATTTTAAATTTAAACTTGCCCCTGATCTTGTAGTATCATTTCCTGATGATTCAAATGATTGGGAACAATAGACATCTTGTAAACACACTGATTCCTTCAGAAAATAGATTTGCTTTCTGTATTTTTTCATTCTTTGCCCGTGACCTCCATATAACCATGAATCTGTAACATGCTATAGACTGTGTTCGCCCAAATTCATATGTTCAAATCCTGACCCCCAGTGTCATGGTATTTGGTGGTAGGGGCGTATGGTATATAATTAGGTCATAAGGGTGAATACCTTACGAATGGAATTAGTGTCTTTATAAAAGAGACCCGGAGAGCTACCTTGCCCCTTCCACCATATGAAGACATAGGGAAAAGACAGCCATACTAGTGAATTTATTTCTTTAATGGATGTAACAGAGAACTGGCATGCTTCTCCTTAGTATTTGAAATCTACTTTTGACAAAAATGGGTTTATATTGGATGTCCTAGGAAGAACTTTGGAAATGGGAGAGAATGAGTTAAACATTAAATATGATTCTTTTGTTGTTTTATGGGTCCCCTGCCTATTAACTATGCTCATATGTCTCACCCATTTCCATAAAAATTACCTTCTTTAAATGGGGTGACATTGCAAAGCTATTTGAAATGGGGAGTTAAGAATTAAGGCTCTACTCAAGGCAGCCTCTCTTTTGTCATGTGACCTTTAGCTAATACTGAACATTTCTTAGCTTCAGGTTTCTTTTTTTCTTGATAAAGGAGTTGAATATTAATGATTTGTGCCCTCTGGACTGTAAATTTCTACAGGTTTTAGAAATCTCTTAAAATGTCTCTGTGCCCTAGGAAGGGCCTCAAGCACTTGGACTGTATGTGGCCTAGTGAACCAAGTACAAATCATTGCTTAAGGCATTGGGCCTGGACCTTGAGTACTTACTTCTCTGACAGCATTCATGATAAATCATGAGGCAGTCTCAAAGCTCAGGTGACAGTGCTGACCTGTAGTATAGACAAGAAATTTGTCCTACTCAGCCTCACAAGGTGACAACTGCTGTTCTTGTGTTTGAGGCCAAATACACACAGGGAAACCAGCACAGCTGACTTGGATTCAGTATTTTTACATGGAAAATCTCTGTACCAACTAGTAAGATAATAGCCTTATCAATATTAGTAGTCAAATTTTTCAAGCCTCTGTGACAGAAGTTGAAAAACTTACTATTTTCTGCCTTAGAATAAAGTTATAACGGATATTCAGAAGATTCCAAGAGACTTTATAATCCCTGTTTTGTGTGTTTTTTGTGAATTGTTACTGATGTGACTAATGTATAACAGGGTTGGTGAGCATATTTTCCATACAACTCATGTTAATTTCTAACATAGCATAGATATTTTTTGTAAAGAGAAATCAAGGGCAGACCTTTTGTTTCCTGACTTTTTAACGGTTTAGCAAATGGATTAGAGAGATGTTCTGTGTATTGACCATCTTCACTTACTCTTTTTTTTTAAATTCCGATCTTGGAGACTTTGTGTTTAACAGTTTTTGAGAACCTATTATAGGCCAGGACTTTCATAAATGAAATCATTAAATATATTTTCCAGGATTTAAATCCAGGTCTCAAAAGGCTTTCATAAGGTATTTCCTCTATACCACAATGCCTAATAGATATGTAATAGTAGAGAAAAAGAAATATTTTTTGTAACAAATATAAATTTAATTTTAAAGAATAACGTCAATGATAAAGGTACTGAAACAAGTGACTTAATGCTTTGCTTCCTCAAAAATAAGAATTATATTTGTCTATACAACCTAAGGAATCACTGTTGTAGGAACTGCCAGAACTACGGACAAGAAGTCGGGACACTGCGATGTCTGGTGAGAAGCAGCATTTACTAGTGCCGACAGGCGCAGTGGGTTTCCTGTCCGAAGGCTTAACCCCAAGTGCAGAAGCGCCATGCCTTTTATACATTCACTACAAGGTTAAGGGGGAGTCAGCACCCAGGAAACGTTACAGTGGGTGCTATTAGGTCACTACAGGTATATCCAGGATGCTAGTTATATTTTACTCTATCTCTGTAGAGTTTATGCAGATACCCTACTCTAAACTAACGGGCCCCCATGACTATTATCAATAAGGCGTTCTTTACCACTGAGTCCTGGTGGCGAGGAATACATTGTTACACTGTTTCAACCTCAAGCACTCAAGCACCTTGTGATTCCTCTACATTCCTGAAGCCTCAACAGAAATTCTGTTTCCTTAGTTTCCTGCCTCATTTCCCCCTTTTATGCTCATACCTCTGTAGAGGTTCCAGAGCATCATCTGGGTGGTCAAAGTGCTCATCTTGGTCTAGGGGTTTATATTTCCACAAAAACGGTACTTGGACTGCCATTTTCCTTTCAGTCAGAGTGTCAAGATGGCAGATTACAGCACTAAGGGGGTGAGTCAAGGAAGGTTCAGGCAGGTTCCTATGATTATGAGTATTATACTTATCAGGGTTTTGAATCCCCCAAAGGTTGAGAACCAGCCTCCAAATAGTTCATTTGGACTAGCCCTTCCAGATTTGAACTGGGATGTGGGCTAATTTCCTCATTCTGTCAGTAACTTCTATAACTTTCCCTTCATCATCTATTTGTAAACAGCAGTTGCTAAGATTGAATTTCCCACAGACTCCTCCTTCAGAGGTGAGTAGGTAATCTAAGGTTAAGCAGTTTTGATAGATAGCATTGTGCATTTTAGTTTGTTCCTTGGCCAATATATAGAGAGCCTTTGCAGTTTCATTGGTTATAATTTCAACTACAGCCTGTAACCTGATGATACAGTTTAACTTATAGATGAGGATGTGGTATCCATAGGATCCATCCTCCGCCCATGTAGCAGGGCTATATAGTGCATTATTCATTCAGGGGGCCATTGATCATCCTCCCATTACCAATTTGTAGGGCATGCCTCTCTTTCTGGCTTCCTCAGCTTTCATATACAGGGACTCCCAGCTGTTCTTCCCTGGTTAGTGGGAGAAGGAAGAAGGAGGGGCAGATAGTCCCCAGTACACAAGATCCAGACCAAAATCAAGGTAATTTGGTATAGGTGGCCCCTCCACATATCCAGCATAGCCCTCCTTGGGCCTGCCACTTGATTTCTGCAGCAACATTGTCCCAGTCCTGTCTGAGGTGAGTGAAGTTATATAAGAAGTAGGGGTTTGGTTCAGTGAAATTTGGGGATCCCTGCCATTTGGTTTCCTGGGAAGGTGCATTATAGAACATTTGACCCAGGTATGTCAGGCTCCCAACAGAGGTGTTAAATCGTCCTCGTCACCTAGCAGACAGTTTTTCCCCACAATTGAGGTTTTCAGCCACCAAACCCTGGCAGTAGGACTGGGGTATTGTGTCTCATTATAGGGCTCCTGGGGATCTAGTTCTCTAGCTTCCCAACCCAGTGATCCCCCATATTGGTTCCTCCACATACATAGCAAGAAGAGACGTTTAAAGATCGGACTTATAGCCTCTGCCAGGGCCAGAAACAGGTTTCTTCCTGTTATGGAAAGAGGAGGAGGACTACTACTTATTTCTTCATAAAAGGAAGGAAAGACCTCATCAGATGAGGCTCGGAGTGAGACTGTGACCCTCTTGAATAGCAACAGGGTTCAGGGGTCTGTGCCTCTACCATAGATAAGTATACCAATCCAGTGTCCTGCTCTCCATTTAGGTTCCTCTGGATCTATGATGGTGAAGATAACAGGATTATAGGTCCGTATTTGACAGTTAGGCATTGCAACACTCATTTGGAGGAGTGCAGTTATACCCTTATTTTGCCAGGTGGCCCATGATACACAACTCCAATAGGGACAGTAAAAATCAATTTCATTAGCACATCCAGACCAAACTAAGGACTCTTCACACATATACTTATCATTAAGCCGATATTCTCATTCCCATTGTGAAGCCCCCACATGGCAGACTATTGGTTAATGAAGTATTATCTATGGCCTGGCACAGAATAAAAGGTACTGGCTTTTCTAACCTTTTCAAACAATATTGCTTCTCTCTCACTTACCAACTTTACATTTCCCTGTATGGCCCTGGAAGATGACTGGTTAGCCAGAGACGGATAAGATTCCTCAAGGGAGGAACAACCTAAGACAGGCACAGTTGCAGGGGGTCCATCAGGTGAGAAATTGGGGATCAACAGAGGTGAGGTTTAGAACCTCACCCCCTCTGTTTTGAGAGAAATCTTCTGCATCTGTGGATGTTTTGTTGCCCTTGTCTAGCTTGGATTAATACTTAGTCTATAGGCACACACCTGATCATCTACATTTGCCCTCTTACAGCACTAAACTATGTTTTCTACCTTTATCTTGCATCTACCTACCACTTCAGCATTTTATTTAAAAAAAATAATAATAATAATAATAAGGGAAAATGTGGGATTAACATATAAATCAAGTATAAAAATCAAACGAATATTCATATTTGACCTGATTGTTTATAGTTCATAATGTGTGATCAAAACCGAAAGTTTCTGTGATGACTGCCCTTGCACTGTTCACCATGTAAGAACTTATTCACTATGTAAGAATTTGTTCACCATGTAAGAACTTGTTCATTATGCTTCAGAAGATTGGAGACTGTTGAGAATTAGGCTTGGGGTTGATTAATGATTGTGCATTGAGTCCCCTATACAGAATTTTGTTGTTAACAACCATTTGATCAATAAATATGAGAGATGCCCTCTCAAAAAAAAAAAAGAAAAAAAAAGGTACTGGCTTTTGGGGTTAGGAATTTGGTGTGGTTAATCAAGGTCCCACTAGGATGTCTCCAGACCTCTATCCACTTTTTGGTTGGGGAGTACTGGGGTTGAAACAAGTGTACTGATCACCCTGTTGACAACTAGAGTAAGTGGTCTTATTGTGACCGCACTGTCCTATGATAGTTCCTGGAGAGCAGGAGAAATAAGTGTGATAAAGCGTGGTTTTTATAATGCCCTAACCTGACTTAGTAGTGTATACATTTGTCACAAGAGTTTTCTGCTGGGATGCCTCTGGATTTTAGAAGTAGTGTACCCACAGTTATTAATAACAGTAACAGCTTTGCATCTTCAAGCTGCTGATTCCTCAAGCTTCTGCTATATGTAGATTGGTCAGCTTCCAGGGTGACCAAAGCAAGGCTGTAGTCCTCTGTTTCCTCTGGATTGGTGGGGGCCTGTTTCCAGATGGTTAGCTTGCAGATGGACAGGGCATCAGGAATGCACTCCCACTGACTGGTGGCAGACTTCAGTCAGCTGTGATGTATCCAGGGAGTGACTTTTGCCACCTTGACTGCAGTAGGGGTGGACAAATAACAGTAAAAGGTCCCTTCCAGAGCAGCTTTAAGGGTTGTAAATTCTGTTCTTTAACCCATACCAAATCCCCTGGCTTAAAGGGATGAACCTCTGTAGTGAGGCTAACTGGCAAACTTTCCTTAACCCCCTGGTTTAGGGAAGATAGGGTGGTGTCTAGCACCTCCATCTGTTGCTTTAAGGTGAGGTTGCCTAGTTCTCTGAGGTCTCCTTCAATACCCTTAATGAGAGGTGGGGGGTGGCCATAGAGGATCTCGAAAGGGGACAGCCCTATCTGCCTATTGGGGCTGGATCTTATTCTTAAAAGAGCTATTGGCCATACTTGATCCCAATGGAGGTGGGTCTCCTGGCATAGTTTGCTGAGTTGCTTTTTTAGGGTCTGGTTCATTCTCTCTACTTTCCCTGAACTTTGGGGTTGATATGCCGTGTGCAGTTTACAGGTAATTTGGAGCTCCCTTGCCACCAGCTGTACTATCTCAGCCAAAAAGGCAGGTCCATTGTCAGGCCCAACAGTAATTGGAATCCCAAAATAGGGAATAATTTATCTCAGGAGGATTCAAGTCACCTCCCGGGCAGTTTCAGTGTGGGTGGGGGACACTTCTACCCATCCAGAGAAGGTGCACACAATCACCAACAGGTACCAACCCCCACGGGCATGAGGCAACTCAGTAAAATCTACTATTCTGTTTTCAAAGGGAGTGCCTCCTGTGCTCTAAAACTGTGGGGGCATTCTCGGTCCTTGTCTTGGGTTGTTCCAGTTATATATGGACTTCACATCTCTCCTGCACAGCCTGAGCAATGCTGGCTAATCTTGGAACACAGAAGTGCCTGTCTAGGGAGGACTCTAAGAAGGTCCAGTCCAGGTGGGTTTCTTGGTGAAACTGTTTTACAAAAGTTGGTGCCCAGGGATTTGGGAATAACTATTTTCCCATTGTTTAATATTTGTCACCCTCTGATGAGGTACTCTCCGGGCTCAGTCTCAAACATACCTTTTCATGCTGAGAGTAGTGTGGGTCCCAGTTAAGCAGTGGAGTCAGAAATAGGGCACTTGCTAAGATTACCAGTTGTGCATCACTCTCTCAGGCTGCATGCTTTGCCTCCCGATCAGCTCTCTGGTTCCCTGCAGCAATTAGGGTGTTTTCCTTCTGGTGCCCTCAGCAGTGTATGACTGCCACCTTTTTAGGAGCCCACACAGTGTCTAACACTTCAAGGATTTCCTTGCTATATTTAATGTCTTTTCCTCCTGAGTTAATTAGGTCTTTCTCTCTGTATAGGGCCCCATGTACACGAACAGTAGTAAAGGCATATTTGGAATCAGTGTAGACGTTCACCCGAACTCCCACTGCCAATTGGAATGCTCGGAGGAAAGCAATTAGTTCTGCCTTTTAGGCAGAGGTGCCTGCTGGCAAAGGGTTGGCCTCTATAGTGGAATTTAAAGTAACAACTGAGTAATTGGCCAGTCACCTCCCATCTTGGATGAAACTGCTGCCATCAGTGGAGTACTCTACCTCTGGGTCGGGGAGAGGCTGATCTGATAAGTATGGCCTACTGGAGAAAACCTCACCCACTGTTTCACAGCAATCATGATCTGGGGCCCCAGAACTGAACGGCAGTAAGGTGGTGAGGTTAAGAGTCCTCACAACCTCAAGGTGGATGCGGGGGTTATTCACACAGCATTCCCTGGTATCTGACCATTTGAGCATTTGTGAGCCAGTACTGCCCTTTGCCGTTCATCAAGGTCAGAACTGCATGTGGAACTCTGATAGTTAGGTCCTTCCCTAGAGTCAACTTGTCAGCTTCTGCAGCCAGGAGAGCCATGACAGCCAGGGCCCGGGGGCATGGTGGCCATTCTCTAGACACAGAGTCTGTTTTGATAGATATGCCACTGTCTGGTGCCAGGACCCCAACATCTGGGTGAGTACCCCGACTGCTGATCCTGACCACTCATGCACATACAAGAAAAATGGTTTGGAGGGATTTGGGAGTCCCAGAGCCAGGACATTGGTGAGAGTTTTTTTTATGGTTTGGAAGGTCCTCTCCTGCTCCTTTTCCCAAAGTAGCAGCTCCTGTTCACCCCCCTTTGTGGCTTCATATAGGAGTTTCACCATGACTGAGAAGTTGGGAATGCAGATCCGGCAGAATCCTGCAGCACATAGAAATTCCCAAACCTGACGTTGGGTTCAGGGGGTGGGGATTGCACAGTCTGTTTGCTTTCTAGTCTGGGTTGCCACTGTCCACGTGAGAAGTGAATTAACTTCCTCTAGGCAGATTTGGGCCTTCTTCATTGATACCTTACAAACACCTTCCCATAGTTGGTGGAGGAGCCTCCCTGTTCCCCTAAGGCATTCCTTTCTTGTGGGTCCTGCAAAGAGAAGGTCATCCACCTATTGAAGCAGAGCACAATTGAGTCGGTTGGCAGGCAGTGCCTTCAAGTCTGAGGCCAGGGCTAACCCAAATATGCCAGTAGAATTTTTGAAGCCCTGATGCAGTCTGATCCAAGTCAACTGTCCATATTCTCTGAGCTCAGGATTTTCCCATTGGAAGGCAAATACTGGCTGAGTTTTTGGGGCCAGGTGGATACAGAAGAAGGCATCCTTTAGATCTAGGCAAGTGAAGAAAGTTGCTTCTGGTGGAACGAGGCCCAGCAGAATGTAGAGATTAAGGACCACTGGATGAAGAGTGACAGTAGCTTCAATTACTGCACATAGGACCTGAATGGGCTGCTAATCTTCTGTTCCTGGCTTCTGGACTGGTACAAGTGGAGTATTCCAACACGACTGGCAAGGTCAGAAGATTCCATACTTTAAGAGTCCATCCAGGTGGTGTTGAATGCCTGCCTATGCCTTTGGAGGGACATAATATTGTTTTTGTCATACTGGCTTGGCCCCAGGCTTAAGTTCTATAATCACCAGAGAAATGTTTCTGGCCAGCCCCAAGGGATTGTCTTCTGCCCAGACTCTGGGAAACTGGAAGGACATTTCAAGGATTTCTGAGGTGGGGTCTGGGCAGCCGAAGAGACGCCACTCTTCTCTCTGGGGAACTGTGAGAGTCAAAATCTCTGCATCAGCACTCCTCTGGGTTAAGGCTGCACCCCCTCATGAGTCAAAAGTTTTGGGCCTGAAGTTTCCACAAGAGATCACATCCCATATGAGCCACAGGGCAGTCTGGTAAGTACAGAAGCTCACAAACATCATGACCTCAAGGCACACCACCAAGGCATCAGGAAAGGCCTGGGAATCCTGTTTACAGTGGCACCTACAATGGTCACCTGTTGTTGAGTGAGGGGCCACCTGCTGTATAACCACTGAGTGTGCAGCCACAGTGTCCACCATGAAGTTCATTATTCAGACCCCTACTTTCATTCAGACCATAGGCTCCTGGGAACTAAGAGGGATGGAGCCCAATTGGTCCTATTCATTTTCATAGTCTTCCATTTCTGCAAGGCCAATGAAGTCCTCTTCTGGGCTTTCGAGGGCTCATCTCTGGGCCTGATACCTTCCGTGAAATACTTGCCCCTTCCTTGAGCTTCAGAATCTAGCCTGGACTTTCCCCTTTTTGGGGATATTCATTTTTCCAATGTTCTTCTTGGCGGCAGTTGGCACACTGGTTTCTTCTGAGCCACTGTTTCTCAAGTCAATCTCAGCCTCCTCAGCCCCTGCCTGATGGAGCCAACTTCTGAGGCCATTTTAAACATTCCACTAGAGCTGCTATGAGGAGATCTGCCTTTTTCCTTCATATTCCTATCAGCCTCCCATTGGGCCTTTTGGTCTCAGTTAACAAAACCTTTAGTTGCCACTTGCATCAGGTCGCTTGCATTCTTCCCAGCTAAGCTCTCAAGCTTCTGTAACTTTTGCCTAATGCCTCCCTGGGTTGACTGACAAAGGCAGTATTAACTGTCCACTGGTTCACTGGTGCTTCTGGATTGAACAGGATATAGAGACTGAAGGCCTCACACAGCCTCTTGTAGCTGTACTCTGTTTGGGCTCCTGGAGGACCTCATAGGTTTTGGTCATATTCATGGCTTTTTCCTTCATTCATGCCACTTATAAGAACCTCCTGATACCATTTTAATTTCTGGTAGTCCCAATTATCATTTGGGTCCCAGTGAGGGGCTTCCTCTAGGAACTGAGTTTGGGCATATGCCTGGGAGTTGAAAGTTCCATCCGGGGCATGGTTTAGCCACTTTATGGCCACCTGGGTTACTTAGCACCTTTCCTCTTTACTGAATATCATTAGGAGGAGTTGGCAGACATCAGTCCAGGTTGGCTTATGAGTTTGGAGTATAGATTATAGCAAATCAATCATGGCCTGAGGTTTTTCAGAATAAGGTGGAGTATGATTCTTCCAATTAAAAAAGTCAGTATTAGTGAGGATTCAAGATGGTGGCATGAGAGGTGAGACAGAGAACTCCTCCCAAACCACATATAATACAAAAATATAATTGATATATTTAGTTGCATTAATATAATTAATGCTGCACCAGACTGAATACACCTGGAGAACACAGCAGACCTCACAAAACAGGGTAACGTACCAAAGCCTTGATCCAGCGGGACCCTAGCCCTTCCCCCACCCCAGCTCACTGGAGAGAGGAAGAGAATTGGAACAGGGAGGGAGTGGTAGCCTAGGACAGCTGAATGCACAGCTCTGGAGATCCGCCTTGGAGCACAAACCTATATTGTATAGTGCTCTGGAGATTGGTGGGGTTGGAAAGCTAAGACAGGTAGAACACGTGGAGAGACTGAGATTCCAGCCATTTGTGGGGGACAGGGATCCACATCTGGCTGCTCTGGGACAAAGGAAAGGTGGGCAGTCTGAGAGGCTTCCTAGCAGCAAAAGGGCTGCTGAAGGGGTGGGGTTTGCACAGAGCTTGCTGTGTGGGAGAAGGGATAGGTGGACAAGGTTGTCAGGGCATGCTCTGCCCAGCAGGTTGGGAAATTTTAGGAGCTTCAGGCGCTCTATCCCCCTGGCTGGCTACTAAGCTCAGAGGCTCCCCACTGTGATACGCAGCCTGCTGCACCTTTCTCCTGGCCTGCCAGCAATGGCTCACAAACTGGCAGTCCCTGCCCTGGCATCAGGGCAGCCAGAGGGAGGCCCCACCTATGGCAACTACAGATGCAAAGCACAGAGGCTTACACCTGTGTGCTCAGTCCATTGGTTCTGACAGTGGAGACAGGCACTGAAGCCAGGAAACAGGAAGCAGTTCTTTCCTCCCAACAGACACCAGTGTCACCCCCTGCAACCCTGACATCACTCCAGTGGCTGAACAGCTCCACAGACTAGAGCTTCTGGGCACTAAAGGGTGCCACATACAAATATAAAACATCAAAGGAACCTGGTTAAAATGAATATCTCACAAACACCAGAAAAAGGGACAAGTGAAACTGGACTCACAAATCATCCTGAAAGAGAATTCAAAATAAAAATCATAAACATGCTCACAGAGTTACAGAAAAATACTCAAGAATGCAGGGATGAATTTAGGATGGAGATTCAATCATTAAGAAATTCCATATCTGAAAAGAAATATATAATGGAGGGATTTAAAAGCAGATTGGATACAGTAGAAGAGATGGTAAATGGAATAGAAATTAGAGAAGAGGAATACAAAGAAGCTGAGGCACAGAGAGAAAAAAAGGAACTCTAAGAATTAAAGAATATTGAGAGAAATCTGTGACCAATCCAAATGGAACAATATTTGCATTATAGAGGTACCAGAAGAAGGAGAGGAAAAGGGATAGAAAGTGTCTCTCAGGAAGTAATTGCTGAAAACTTCCCCAATCTGGGGAAGGAGATAGTGTTTCAGGCCCTGGAGGTGCACAGATCTCCCAATACATGGGACCAAAGGAAGGCAACACCAAGATGTATAATAATTGAAATTGCAAATATCAAGGATAAGGACAGACTTTTAAAGGAGCTGGAGAGAGAAAAAGGATAACATACAAAGGAAAACCCATCAGGCTATCATCAGACTTCTCAGTAGAAACCTTACAGGCCAGAAGGGAGTGGCATGATATATTTAATGCAATGAAACAGAAGGGCCTTGAACCAAGAATACTCTACCTGGCAAGGTTATTTAAATTTGAAGGAGGGATTAAACAATTTCCAGATAAGCAAATGCTAAGAGAGTTTATCTCCCACAAAATACCTCTACAGTGCATTTTGGAGGGACTGCTGTAGGGACTTATTCCTAAGGCTAAATAGCTGTCACCAGGGGAAATAAAACCACACCAAAGGAAGTAGAACAATTAATTACTAAGCAGATTCAATATCAAATCAACTACCCCCTAAGTCTATCAAGGGATAGACATAGAGTACAGAATATGATACTTAATATATAAAGAACAGAGGAGGAAGAAAAAGGAGAACAAAAATAACCTTTAGGTTGTATTTGTAACAGCATACTGACCGAGTTAAATTAGACTCTTAGATAGTAAGGGAATTACCCTTAAAACTTTGGTAACCATGAATCTAAAGCCTGCAATGGCAAAAAGTACATGCCTATTGATAGTCACTCTAAATGTAAATGGTCTGAATACACCAATCAAAAGACATAGAGTCACTGAATGGATAAAAACCAAGACCCATCTATATGCTGTCTAAAAGAGACTCGAATTCAAATACAAAGACATATACAGACTGAAAGTAAAGGGATGGAAAAAGGTATTTCATGCCACGAGTAGGGAGAAAAAATCAGGAGTTGCAGTAGTTGTGTCAGACAAAATATACTTCAAAACAAAGAAAGTAACAAGAGACTAAGAAGGACGTTACATAATTATAAAGGGGTCAGTCCAACAAGAGGGTATAACTATTATAAATATCTATGCACCCAATACAGGAGTACCTATACATGTGAAACAAATACTGACGGAATTAAAGGTGGAAACAGAATGCAATGCATTCATTTTAGGATACTTCAGTACACCACTCACTCCAAAGGAGAGATCAACCAGGCAGAAAATTAGTAAGGAGACAGAGACACTGAACAACACATAAGAGCAGATGGACCTAAAAGACATCTACAGAACACTCCACACAAAAGCAGCAGGATACACATTTTTCTCAAATGCATGTGGAACATTTTCAAGAATAGGTCATATACTAGGCCACAAAAAGAGCCTCAGTAGATTCAAAAAGAATGAAATTGTACCAACCAGCTTCTCAAACCACAAACGTGTGAAACTAGAAATAAATTACACAAAGAAAATGAAAAAGCTCACAAACACATGGAGGCTTAATAACATTCTAAATAATCAGATCAACGACCAAATAAAAACATAGATCAAGAACTATATGGAGACAAATGACAACAATAGTTCAACACCGCAAAATCTGTGGAATGCAGCAAAGGCCATGCTAAGAGGGAAGTTATTGCAATACAGGACTATCTCAGGAAATAACAATCCTAAATGAACAGTCTAAACTCACAATTAACAAAACTAGAAAAAAAGAACAAATGAGGCCCAAAATCAGTAGAAGGAGGGACATAATAAAGATTAGAGCAGAAATAAATAAAACTGAGAAGAATAAAACAATGGAATCAATGAAAACAGGAGGTGGTTCTTTGAGAAAATGAACAAAATAGATAAACCCCTAGTCAGACTTATCAAGAAAAAAAGAGAGTCTACTCATATAAACAGAATCAGAAATGAGAAAGGAAAAATCAGTACAGGCACCACAGAAATAAAAGAATTATGAGAGAATGCTTTGAAAAATTATATGCTAACAAACTGGATAACCTAGAAGAAATGGACAACTTTCTAGAAAAATACAACCTTCCAAGGGTTACACAGAAGAAACAGAAAATCTGAGTAGAACAATTACCACCAAAGAAATTGAATTGGGTAAAAGTACCTAAGAACAAAACCCTGGACCAGATGGTTTCACGGATGAATTTTATCAAACATTTAGTGAAGATGTAATACCCATCCTCTTTAAAGTTTTCCAAAAAGTAGAAGAGGAGGGAATACTCCCAAACTTGTTCTATGAGGCCAGCATCCCTCTAATACCAAATCATGCAAATACACCACAAGAAAAGAAAATCACAGACCAATATCCCTGATGAACATAGATGCAAAAATACTCAACAAAATATGCTCAGCAAACCGAATTCAAAAATACATCAAAAAGATCATCCATCATGATCAAATAGGATTTATTCCAGGGATGAAAGAATGGTACAGCATTCAAAAATCCATCAACAACATCCACCACATCAACAAAAAGGACAGAAATCACGTGATCATTTCCATAGATGCTGAAAAAGCATTCAACAGAATTCAACACCAACCCATTCATGATAAAAACTCTCAACAAATTGGGTAGAGAG
The DNA here is from genome assembly GCF_030020395.1 of Manis pentadactyla. NCBI lineage: Eukaryota > Metazoa > Chordata > Mammalia > Pholidota > Manidae > Manis > Manis pentadactyla. The sequence continues at coordinate 22,228,104 of NC_080023.1, forward strand.
GGCAAGTACCTCAACATAATAAAGGCATAATATGACAAATCTATTGCCAACATTATACTTAACAGTGAGAAGCTGAAAGCTTTTCCTTTAAGATTGGGAACAAGACAAGGATGCCCACTCTCCCCATTTTAATTCAGCATAGTACTGGAGGTCCTAGCCATGGCAATTAGACAACACAAAGAAATGAAACACACCCAGATTGGCAAGGAAGAAGTTAAACTGTCACTGTTTGCAGATGACATTATATTGTATATAATAAACCCTAAAGATTCCACTCCCAAACTACTAGAACTCATATCTGAGTTCAGCAAAGTTGCCGGATACAAAATTAATACACATAAATCTGTTGCATTCCTATACACTAATAATGAACTACCAGAAAGAGAAATCAGAAAACAATTCTATTCACAATTGCATCAAAAGGAATAAAATACCTAGGAATAAACCTAACAAAGGAAGTGAAAGACCTATACTCCAAAAAGTACAAGATACTCATGAGATAAATTAAAAAAAAGATACCAATAAATGAAAACACATCCCATGCTCATGGATAGGAAGAATTAGTATTGTCAAAATGGCCATCCTGCCTAAAGCAATGTACAGATTCAATTCAATCCCTATCAAAATACCAACAACATTCTTCTATGAATGAGAGGAAATCATTCTAAAATTCATATGGAACCAAAAAAGACCCCGAATAGCCAAAACAATCCTGAGAAGGAAGAATTAAGCAGGCGGTATTTTGCTTTCAGACTTCAAGCTCTGCTACAATGCCAGAGTAATCAAGACAATTTGGTACTGGCACAAGAAGTGATCCACAGACCAATGAAACAGACTAGAGAGCCCAGACATAATCCAAACATATATGGTCAATTAATATACAATAAAGGACCAATGGGTATACAATGGGGAAATGACAGCCTCTTCAACAACTTGTGGTCAGAAAACTGGACAGCTACATGCAAGAGAATGAAACTGGATTATTGTCTAAACCCATACACAAAAGTAAATTCAAAATGGATCAAAGACCTGAATGTAAGTCATGAAACCATAAAATTCTTAGAAGAAAATATAGGCAAAATCTCTTAAATATAAACTTAAGCAACTTTTTCCTGAACGCATCTCCTCGAGCAAGGTAAACAAAATAAAAAATGAACAAATGGGACTATATTATGCTGAAAAGCTTCTGTACAGCAAAAGGAACCATCAGCATAAAAAAAAGGCATTCTACAGTATGGGAGAATATATTTGTAAGTTACATATCCAACAAAGGGTTCACATCCAAAATATATAAAGAACTCACATGCCTCAACATCCAAAAAGAAAATAACCCTATTAAAAAGTTCACAGAGGATATGAACATGCACTTCTCCAAAGAAGAATTTCAGATGGCTAACAAGCACATGAAAAGATGCTCCACATTGCTAATTATCAGGGAAATGCAAAGAGAAACCACAATGAGATATCATCTCACACCAGTTAGGATGGCCAACGTAGAAAAAACTAGGAACAATAAATGCTGGTGAGGATGCAGAGAAAGGGGAAACCTTCTACAATGCTGTTGGGAATTTAACTAGTTCAACCATTGTGGAAAGCAGTATTGGAGGTTCCTCAAGAAACTAAAACTAGTAATACCATTTGACCCAGAAATTCCACTCCTAGGAATTTATCCTAAGAATGCAAATTTCAAAAAGACATATGTACCCCTATGTTTATCACAGCACTATTTACAATAGCCAAGAAATGGAAGCAACCTAAGTCTCCATCAGTAGATGAATGAATAAAGAAGATGTGGTACATATACTCAGTGGAATATTATTCAGCCATAGGAAGAAAACAAATCTTACCATTTGCAACAACATGGATGGAGGTAGAGGGTATCATGCTCAGTGAAATAAGCCAGGTGGAGAAAGATAAGTACCAAATCATTTCATTCATCTGTAGAGTATAAGAATAAAGCAAAAACTGAAGGAACAAAACAGCAGCAGGCACAGTGTCTAAGAATGAACTAACAGTTGCCAAAGGGAAAGGGACTGGTGAGAGTGGGTGGGAAGGGAGGGTGAAGGGGAATACGCAGTGTTACGATTAGCACACATTATGTGGGGAGTGATACGGGGAAGGCAGTACAGCGCAGAGAAGACAAGTAGTGACTCTATAGCATCTTACTATGCTGATCAACAGTGACTGTAATGGGGTATGTGGTGGGGACTTGATAATGAGGGGAATCCAGAAACCACAATGTTGCTCATGTGATTGTATATTTATGATACCAAAAAAAAAAATAAGTCAGTAGTAGTGAATGGCTGGTAAACAAAGACCTGTTTCCCCCCTTGAACATGCCCATCCTGGTCAGAGTAGATAGGGCCACGTAGGAGTCTTGGCTTGAAGTTCCCAAGGGAGTTTCTGACAGAGGTAGATCAGTTCCTCCAAGAGAGGAGCTGCAGGTCAGCACTGGAGGCTCTGGGTTTGGTGGTGAAGGGGATGGTGCACAAACAGCAGCATCTTCCACAGCCTCATCTAGGTCACCCTCTGACTGTGACCCCTCTGTGGACTCGATAGATGGTGGGAAAGTTGGCAAGTGTGGGTAAATGGGTGGAAGAACATACAGTTGAGGCATCTCCTCTGGCTCACTGGTGAGGATAGGCTTCTTTGGATTGGGAGGGCAGTTGGAAGAAGCTGCCAGTCTGGCCATGATGATTTTACAATTCTCTTCTAAGCATGCTTTCAGCCAGGATGGCCTGGACAGAACAGCTTCTTTCTAACAGGCAATGTAAGGAAACTGGTCTGGATATCTGGGGCTCCCTGTGACTACCCAAAAGACTTTTCCAATCAGCTGTCTATCTAGACATCTCTGAGATGGCCATCTGACCCCAGAGGAGACCCAGTCTAATTCACTATATGTCCAGAATTTCTCAGGACTAAGGTCGACACTATAATCATCTTTGAAAGCCTTCTTGAAGTTCCTAAGCATGCACTCCAAGGGGTATGCTTACTCGGCTGACCACCCATGTCTCCCTTGACCTATAAATACACACTAAAATTATTGTTTGGATTTGGGAAATGTGGTAGACACAATGAGGTAGGAAGACACATTTCATCTGCCTTGGGCCGCTCTCCTCATGGAGATATTTCAGGCACCTCTTGGCATTAGTGGGACTGTATGATTCCAAGTCAGGATCCCTCTGAGGAGGACCACCTTAATTCTATGAGGATTACCACAGAACCATGGATCAGGACTCACACTCACTCCATAGCCAGGCCAAATCTCACACATTCACCATTCACCAGAGTTTTACCACAACTGCTTCCACCTTCCGACACCCAGATGGGGCTGCTCAGGCATTCCTGGGAGGTGATCAGGCTCCCTTTCTGTCTGTCTCTTAAGATAGGTCTACCTTGAATCCGGGTTCTTACCAGTCAGTCAAGCAAAGGCTCCCCACTGGTTCTCATGCCTCACCAGGTTCTGTTGTGCATTCGAGTTATATCCCCCATCTGTCAGAAGAGGCAAGTCCCCTACGGAGCAGTTGTCCACTGGAATCAGGAAAAATCACCTCTCCCAGTGTCCTGGGGACAGTCCCCTGGCAATAAAGGAGGTGAATACACCATCTCCTAATCCTGGACACGTCCCAGAAAATGTTGCAGGAACCATGGGAACTATGAACAAGGAGTTGGGACACCAAGACGTTTGGTGAGAAGCAGCATTTATTAGTGCTGGCATTGGCTCAGTGGATTCCTATCCAAAGGATGAGCCCTGAGCACAGCAGGGCCATGCCTTTTTTACATTCATTACAAGGTTATGTTGGAGTCTACCCAGGAAATGTTGCAGTGGGAGCTATTAGGTCACTATAGGTGTCCAGGATGCTAGTTATATTTTAATCTCTCTCTGTAGAGGTGATGTGGATACTCTACTATAAACTAAAGGGCCCCCATGACTATGATCACCAAGCTGTTCCATACCACTGAGACTCAGTGGGGGAAATACATTGTTATATTGTTTCAACCTCAAGTACTCAAGCACCTTGTAATGACTCTACATTCCTGAAGCCTCAATAGAAATTCCATTTCCTTGGCATCCTACCACTACACCAGGCTAATCATGGTGATCTTACAAGCATGGGATAGCTAGAAATTAAGAAGAGTATCTAGAACTCTTTGACATAAAATAATTCCCTCCCATTCCTGAAAACATCCTCTGTTCCCAAAAATAATTTTACTATTGGGATGTTTGCTTCTTTCCTTTGTATTTGCCGTGAAAACCCAGGTCCAAAGATCTGTTCCATAGTTGCTCTACCTCTGATTTCTCTTAAAGCTACTTTACATAGAATTAGTGATTTATGGAATTTTTCAGTCATGTCAAAACATTAGAAATCAACACAATAAAACATTATTTAATTCATTCACTCATCCAACATAGATTCATTTCCCTACAATCAAATATTCCTGGAGACCCTGTGCACAGCCCAGGGAATGCCTCTTTGGCCTCTATCAGAACACACATATGCACTGAATGCTCAGTGTACTTTATACTTTCTCTGCTGCATATTCCACATTTGTATCCCCAGTTTTCATCATTGTGCTTGGCATATAGTATTCGCCCAGTACTTATCTTTTAAAGTTGAATCATGCTGACTGTTTTCTGGTGCCCAGTTTGACCAAGTAACAAAATGCTGAAGTTAAAGAGGGCTTCATTGTCCATATACCCAGATACCCTAATTCTGTGGAAGAGAAAGCTATTTATAAAATAAAAGCAGATAAATGTGTTGTATCTAAGGTCACATGGATTAAAAGTAGGGTTGGGACAGATACAGTCATTTTTTTTGTCCACTGTCTATTAACAATAGCTTTCTTAGGATATGGTCTGCTTTCTAAACTAAAGATTAAGTACATCATAAATTCAGTAATGATGTATATTTACAACTCAAAAGTTCATTATGGACTATTTTTAATAAAAAGCTGATATAATCTGATGCTAGGTTTTTATGCTATGTATTTGGTGCTTGTAACAGTATAACTCGGGGAAAATCACAGGGCAAAATACCTTTGGAACCAAAATCAGTCAAAGAGAGAAGTAAAGTGGGAGAAACCCTTTTATTGCTACATGCAGTCATCCACTTCTACTCTCCCGTGTCTCTTGCAACCTGGCTGCTAAAGAAGGGGCCCCCACCCAACCTCTCTGGTCCAGATATGCCCTCACTAGCTCTTTTAATTACCTATTGTTACGGAGATGGACTACTCTCCACCCCTTCAAAACACCTTTTTATATGGAGCTGCACTAACGCCGCATGAGAGATTCTGGAAATGTTGCAGTTTTACCAACAAACATATAATATTAGGTAGAAACTGTTATGATTCCGTAGATGTCAACTCACATCTATCACTATGTCTCAACCAAAGGTCTGCTATTGGGTACTAGTAGAAAAAATGTGTTTCACAGTTAATCTCTTTATCAACAGTAGAATAAATTACTTCCTCTGATGCTTTCTTTGAAAATTAGCACAGGGATATATACTTATGTTTTTAATTTAAAATTTAATATATATATATGTTTATTTATTAAGGTATTATTGATATACACTCTAATGAAGGTTTCACATGAAAAAACAATGGAGTCACTACATTCATGCTTGTTATCATGTCCCCCCATACCCCATTGCAGTCACTGCCCATCAGTTTAGCAAGATGTCACAGAGTCACTATTTGCCTTCTCTGCGCTACACTGTCTTCCCCTGAACACCCCCCATACCATGTGTGCCAATCATAATACCCCTGAAAACCCTCCTCCTTCCCTCCCCACCCAAGCTCCCTCACCCCTCCTCTTTGGAAATCTCTAGACCCTTCTTGGAGTCTGTGAGTTTGTTGCTGTTTTGTTCCTTCAGTTTTGCTTCATTGTTGTACTCCACAGATGGTACAGTCACTTGGTACTTGTCTTTCTCCACCTGGCTTATTTCACTGAACATAATATCCTCCAGCTCCATCCATGTTGCTTCAAATTGTAGAATTTGTTTCTTTCTTATGGCTGAGTAGTATTCCATTGTGTATATGTACCTCAACTGCTTTATCCATTTATTTACTGATGGACATTTAGGTTGCTTCCATATCTTAGCTATGGTAAATAGTGCTGCGATAAACATAGGACTGCATATGTCTTTTTGAATCTGAGAAATTAAATTCTTTGGGTAAATTTCTAGAAGTGGAATTCCCAGGTCAAATGGTATTTCTATTTTTATTTTTTGTGGAACCTCCCTATTGCTTTTCAGAATGGATAAATTAGATTACATTTCCACTAGCAGTGTAGGAGGGTTCTCCTTTCTTCACATCCTCACCAGTATTTGTTCTTCTTAGACTTTTTGATACTGTCCATCCTAACTGGTGTGAGGTGATATCTCATTGTGGTTTTTCTTTGCATTTCCCTGGTAGTTACTGATGTGGAGCATCTTTTCATGTGCCTGTTGGCCATCTGAATTTGTTCTTTGGAGAATTGTCTGTTCATATCCTCCACCATTTTTTAATTGGATTATGTGCTTTTTGGGTGTTGAGGCATGTGAGTTCTTGATATATTTTGGATGTTCACCCCTTGTTGGATATGTCATTTACAAATATATTCTCCCATACTGTAGCCTTTTTGTTCTGTTAATGGTGGCCTTTGCTGTACATAACATTTTAAGTTTGATGTAGTCCCATATGTTCATTTTTGCTTTTGTTTCCCTTGCTCGAGGAGATACATACAGAAAAAAGTTGCTTGTGTTAATATTCAGGAGATTTTTGCCTATGTTATCTTGTAAGAGTTTTATGGTTTCATGACTTACATTCAAGTCTTTGATCCATTTCGTATCCATACTTTTGTGTATGGGGTTAAACAATAATTTCCTTATCTTTGTGTATGGGGTTAAACAATAATTTCATTCTCTTTCATGTAGATGTCTAGTTTTGCGAACACCAACTGTTAAAGAGGCTGTCATTCCCCATTGTATGTCCATGGCTCCTTTATCATATATTAATTGGCCATGTATGCTTGGGTTTATATTTGGGCTCCCTAGTCTGTTTCATTGGTCTCTGGGTCTGTTCTTGTGCTAGTACCAAATTGTCTTGATAACTCTGGCTTTGTAGTAAAGCTTCTAGTCAGGAAGCATGATCCCCACAGCTTTATTCTTTCTCAGGATTGCTTTGGCTATTTGGGGTCTTTTGTGGTTCCATATTAATTTTAGAATTATTTTCTCTAGTTCATTGAAGAATGCTGTTGGTATTTTGATAGGGATTGCATTGAATCTGTAGATTGCTTTAGGCAGGATGGTCATTTTGACAATATTAATTCTTCCTATCCATGAGCATGGATGCGTTTCCATTTATTGGTATCTTTTAAAAATTTTCTCATGAGTGCCTTGTAGTTTTCAGTGCATAGGTCTTTCACTGCCTTGGTTAGGTTTATTCCTAGGTATTTTATTCTTTTTGATTCAATTGTGAGTGGAATTGTTTTCCTGATTTCTCTTTCTGGTAGTTCATCATTAGTATATAGGAATGCAACACATTTCTGTGTGTGAATTTTGTATCCTGCTACTTTGCTGAATTCAGATATTAGATCTAGTAGTTTTCAAGTGGATTCTTTAAGGTTTTTTATGTACAATATCATGTCATCTGCAAACAGTAACAGTTTAACTTCTTCTTTACCAATCTGGATGCATTTTATTTCCTTGTGTTTTCTGATTGCCATGGTGAGGACCTCCAGTACTATGTTGAATTAAAATGGGAGAGAGTTGGCATCCTTGTCTTGTTCCCAGTCTTAAAGGAAAGGCTTTCAGCTTCTTGCTCTTAAGTATGATGTTGGCTGTGGGTTTGTCATATATGGCCTCTACTATGTTGAGGTACTTGTCCTCTATACCCATTTTGTTGAGAGTTTTTATCATGACTGGATGTTGAATTTTGTCAAATGCTGTTTTGGCATCTATGGAGTTGATCATATGGTTTTTGTCCTTTTTGTTGATGTGGTGGATGATGTTGATGGATTTTCTAATATTGTACCATCCTTGCATCCCTGGAATAAATTCTACTTGATCATGATGGATGATCATTTTGATTTATTTTTGAATTCAGTTTGCTAATATTTTGAATGTTTTTGCATCTATGTTCATCAGGGATATCAGTCTGTCTTCTCTGCATCCCACATATTTTGCATTGTTGAATTATTGTTGTCATTTATCTCCATATATTGGTTGGTCTCTGTTTATATTTGGTCATTGATCCATTGGTTATTTAGGAGCATGTTGTTAAGCCTTCATGTGTTTGTAGGTTTCTTCATTTTCTTTGTGTATATTATTTGTAGTTTCATACCCTTGTGGTCTGAGAAGCTGGTTGGTACAATTTCAATCTTTTTGAATTTGCTAAGCCTCTTTTTGTGGCCTACCTAGTATGTGATCTGTTCTTGAAAATGTTCCATGTGCACTTGAGAAGAATGTGTAGCCTGTTGCTTTTGGGTGGAGTGTTCTGTAGATGTCTGTTAGGTCCATCTGTTCTAATAGGTTGTTCAATGCCTATGTCTCCTTACTTATTTTCTCTCTGGTTGATCTGTCCTTTGGAGAGAGTGGAGTGTTGAAGTCTCCTAGAATGAATGTATTGCATTCTATTTCCCCTTTTAATTCTGTTAGTATTTGTTTCACATATGTAGGTGCTCCTGTGTTGGGTGCATAGATATTTACAATGGGTATATCTTCTTGTTGGATTGACACCTGTATCATTATGTAATGTCCTTCTTTGTCTTTTGTGACTTTCTTTGTTTTAAAGTCTATTTTGTCTGATGCGAGTACTGCAACACCTGCTTTGTTCTCCCTATTAATTGCATAAAATATCTTTTTCATCCCTTCACTTTTAGTCTGTGTATGTCTTTGGCTTTGAAGTGAGTCTCTTGTAGGAAGCATACAGATGAGTCTTGTTTTTTTATCCATTCAGTGACTATGTCTTTTGATTGGTGCATTCAGACCACTTACATTTAGGGTGATTATTGATAGGTGTGTATTTATTGCCATTGCAGGCTTTAGATTCATGGTTACCAAAGGTTCAAAAGGGTATCAAAGGGTAACTTCCTTACTATCTAAGAGTCTAAATTAACTTACTGTGTATGCTATTACAAACACAATCTAAAGGTTCTTTTTTTTCCCTCTCCTTTTTTCCTCCTCCATTCTTCATATATTAGGTATCATATTCTGAACTCTTTATCTGTCCCGTTTTATTACCTCTGGTGACAGCTATTTAACCTTAGGAACACTCCCATCTATAGCAGTTCCTCCAAAATACACTGTAGAGATGGTTTGTGGGAGCTAAATTCTCTAAGCTTTTGCTTATCTGGAAATTAATTAATCCCCCTTCCAAATTTAAATGATAATCTTGCCAGATAAAGTATTCTTGGTTCGAGGTTCTTCTGCTTCATTGCATTAAATATATCATGCCATTCCCTTCTGGTCTGTAAGGCTTCTGCTGAGAAGTCTGATAATAGCCTGATAGGTTTTCCTTTCTATGTAATCTTATTTCTCTCTCTCTGGCTGCTTTTAATAGTCTGTCCTTATCCTTGATCTTTGCCATTTTAATTATTATATGTCTTGGTGTTGTCTTCCTTGGGTCCCTTGTGTTGGGAGATCTGTACACTTACATGCCTGAGAGACTATCTCCTTCCCTAGATTGGGGAAGTTTTCAGGAATTACCTCTTAAAAGACACTTTCTGTCCTTTTTTGTCTCTCTTCTTCTGGTACCCCTATAATATGAATATTCTTCCATTTGGATTGGTCATACAGTTATCTCAGTATTCCTTCATTCTTAGAGATCCTTTTTTCTCTCTGTGCCTCAGCTTATTTGTATTCCTTTTTCCTTCTTTCTGTTCATTTATCATGTCCTCTATCATATCTAATCTCCTTTTAATACTTCATTGTGTTCTTCAATGACTGGATCTGTCCTAAATTCCTTTCTCAACTCTTGAATACTTTTCTCTACCTCCCTGATCATGTTTATGATTTTTATTTTAAAATCTCTTTCAGGAACATTTATTAATTCATTCTCACTCAGTCCTTTCTCTGGTGTTGAGATTTTGCTTTGAACCAGGTTCCTTTGACATTTTATGTTTGTATGTGGCACCATCTAGTGCCCAGAAGCTCTACTCTCTGGAGCTGCTCAGCCCCTGGAGAGATTTTGGGCATCACAGGGGTGTGGTGCTGGTGCCTGAGGGGAGGAAAGAGCTGTTTCCTGTTTCATGGCTGTTATGCCTATCTCTACTGCCAGAACCAGTGGGGCAAACACATAGGTGTAAGCCTCTATGTTTTGTGTTTGTAGTTGCTGTAGGTGGGGCTTCCCTCTGGCTGGCCTGATGCCAGGGCGGGGGCTGCCATTTTGGGAGCCAGGTGCAGGCTAGCTGGGAGGAAGACACAGCAGGCTGAGTATCATGGTGGGGGCCTTGGAGCTGCGTGGCCCTCCAGGGACATGGAGTGCCTGAAGATCATTTAAGTTCCCAACCTGCTGGGTACAGTGCACCTGGGCATTTTGTCTCCCTGTCCTTTTCACTGAGCATCAAGCTCTGTGTAATCCTTGTCCCTTTAGCAGCCCTCTCGCTAATAGGAAGTCTCTCAGACTGCCTGCCCATATCAGCCGGATATGAATTCCTGTTTTCCACAGGCAGCTGGAATCTCCATCTCTCCTGGTATTCTGCCTGTCTTAGCTTTCCATCCCCACTAATCACCAGACCACCATGCAATGTAGGTTTGTGCTCCCAGAGCAGATCTCCAGGGCTAGGTATTCAGCAGTCCCAGGCCTACACTCCCTCCCCACTCTGTTTCTCTTCATTCCACCTGTGAGCTGGGATGTGGGCAGGGCTTGGGTCCCGCTGGGTCACCCTGTTCTGTGAGAGTTGCTGTTTCCTCCAGGTGTATGCAGTCTGGTGCAGCCTTCTTTCCTGTTGCTCTTTCAGGATTAGTTGTATTAATTATATTTTCATATTATATCTGGTTTTAGGAAGAGGACTCTTTCTCACCTCTCACACCACCATCTTTAATCCCAAAAAGTGTTGGGGTATATTCTTATCATGGATCAAAATGAAGCATTTTGGAAAAGAGGAGTATAATTTTCTTGAGGCCAGAGCAGAGCATTAGTGTTCAGAGGCAAATGTATTTAACCAGTGAATTAGTTAGATGAAAAAATAATAATAGCTGTGGTCTTAAAGTTTACTATTATGGGTATATACCAGTCTTTTTTTGTTTTGATATTGTTTGTTGCTTGGTTTTATGTGGTCTTGTCTATTCATCATAAGTATTTCCCTATGCCTGTGCATTAAGGTGGTGTGTTATTCAGTGTAGATTCCCTATGACATTTATGTGTCATAATTGGACCCTGGGCATGATTTTTTTCTCCCACTGCAATATCAATCATTGGTTATTTCTAAGGACACATGTTTGTAGAAAGGTCTATTCAATCTGTATGACAAAAAAATCTAGTATACTCTATTTTCACAATATTAATAACACATTTATTATGGATTTACTCTGTTCCAGATTTTATGCTAAAAATTTAATGTTGGTTTGTGTATTTAATCCTCACAGCTCTGTAAGGTAGGCTAAATTATCACCTAAATTGCACATGCAAGGAAAATTTTGTTTAAAAAATCAGAATTAAAATACACTGTTCCCTTGGACAGCCAGCAATTTACAGTTGTAACAAACCTTTAATGTATGAACTATTTTACACACTTAAACCAATGACCATATGGAATAGGCATTATTACCTCAACCATATTAAATTCAGAAGTAATGCATCTTGCTTATCTTACTGCTAGTAAATAGGTCATCTGGGATATTGAGATTTTGACCCATGAATCGGGTCAATTATTTCATTTTTATTATTATGCAATCTATTATTTGATTGTTCTCTTGACATAATGCAGATATTGGCTGAATATAGTATCACCACAAATACTATATGAAGTGCTACATAAATTATCTCTGATTATCTCATATGTTATCTCTAATATAACAAATAAAATATAAATAAATATATACTAAAGTTTTATAAAGTATTTGTATAGTTTTTAAGTTTAAAGAGGCTGGATTATAGATATGAAATAAAAATTAGTTGTGTTTGTCTTAATTTTCTTTTATCATTATTATAGATGAGTATATACTTTTATCAGATGATAATCATTTCATTATCTCATACAGTATAAAACATGATGTGACAACTTTAAACTTGACTTAAATTTGCTTTCATATTTTTAATTTTGAAATTTTTGATAAACTGGTTTGATAGAGAAACTACATAAATTATACATTACATTATGATAATCTCTATTTTTACATAACAGGCATTTCTACATTCTTGACACTAATCTATTTCTGGAAATTGTATATTTTGGGTGAAGACTCTAACAGAAAGCTCATTTCCCTTTATTTCAAGTAGAAAAAAATTGTCACGCATTTAAACATCAATCCAAACCTCCACTCAGCATCCCAAAACATAATTAAACACCAGTGCTTATATAAGTAGCAAACTGTTATTTTACAATTCAAAGTTCTTAAAATACTGCTTTCTGATAATCAACTAATAGGGTTTGTTAATTGTTTTTCTTCCATTCTTTGCTTCCTTCTCCACAGCTTCCTTCAGCAGTTTCTCAACTTTATAGGGACCCATGAAACACTCGGCAAAAAAGGGTTATGTAGAAAAGGCCTGGTGGGAAGTTCTCAGGATGAGCACACAGTGACTGAGAATTGTTTCCACTGTTTGTAAAACTGATGCCTCAGGCTCACTAGTATTCAAAGGCACAAATTCCTTTACACTAAGAGGCCTTTTCAAAATGCCTAAATATAATTGTGTCTTGTGACCAATGGCGTTTGGAATATAACCCGAGGGTTTACCACAATAATTTTGTGATAAATACTGTGGTGAATTTTGGGGATATAAATGAAAAATGTTCTTATACAACCATTAGCTGAATAACATTTATTTAGATACAGGAATGTTTGGGACCACTGGGTATTAAATACTAAAGAGACCTTCTACCAGAAAGATGTTTATTTGGAAGAAGATCTCCAGAGTATGCCTATCTCATTTTGAGAATTAATTGGTAGGTATTAACACACACATATGCAGAGTGTCCATACTTCTATATACCTAGCAGTTTGGCGGTGGGGTAGAGCCAGAGAATGTGGCAGTCTTATACTTACTGTTGTATTCTCTTAGCTTTAGCTTTTTGTCCCTATAAAGAAACATTTTCTCAGTGCATACTAATTCCTGGAATAGCCCCAGAACAGTCTGAGCAAAGCTCTTTTTGCCTTGGGGAGGTTCAGATTAGAAATATAATCTAAAATGGGCCATAAAATAGTGTGGGCAGCATTTATTTCTGATGTAAAAATAAGACTGCCAAATTCCCTCCTGCTTAATGAGGCCACAGGATTCACATTTGGAGAATTATGTATATTTAGAATGGTGGAATGATGTGGTAAATGGTGGAATAAAATAGATTTTCATGGTGATGTACATTTGTTTATGTAAGATTGCACTGTGCAATCTTACAGCAAAGACCTCATATTCTCTTTAACATCAGCAAAGAAACAAGCCTCATAGTAAAAGTAGTGCAATAATTATAATCGACCTTGCTTTCAAAGAATCTAAGAAATATAATCATACTATAGGTGGCAAATATTATCATACATTTATGCACATTTTACTTTCCTTACAGATTTGTCTGATACTCCAATCTAAGGGAAATGAAAGTATGATTGAAGGTACGTCCATTTTCCTTTTTCTACTGTGAATCTTAGATAAGGGAAACTCCTGTAACTAGTGATATTTTGATTGTTTTAAATAGCAGTTAATTGCATTTGAACTAATATTTCTTCAGAATCATTCCTAGCTATAGTCTGCATGTTGAGAAAGTTCTGATTATTTTTTCTTATTCTCAAAAGATAGTATCAATGAGCAATTCTCACTGTGAAATGGGTTTGAAATAGGACATTGACTTGTTCTTTTTATTTTTTTCTATATTTCTGAATTCTATGTTACTTAAATGTTTTAAAATGTGTGTATATATATATGCACACATACATCTAATTTTTTTTGAAGACTTATTTTTATTTTTTTAATTTTTTTTAATTTTTATTTTTTTATAACGGTATTATTTATTTATTTTTTCAACAGTGATTCAACATTTATATACATGATAATTCTAGGTACCAGCTATCACTATACCAAGTTATTACAGTATTTTGACTATATTCCTTATGCTATACATTACATCTTATTTATATATAATGCTATATATATATAATATGTATATAATGGTATACATTACTTATTTATTTTACAATTGAAAGTGTGTACTTTTTTTTGTGTGTGTGAGGGCATCTCTCATACTTATTGATCAAATGATTGTTAACAACAATAAAATTCTGTATAGGGGAGTCAATGCTCAATGCACAATCATTAATCCACCCCAAGCCTAATTTTCGTCAGTCTCCAATCTTCTGAAGCATAACGAACAAGTTCTTACATGGAGAACAAATTGTTACATAGTGAATAAGTTACATGGTGAACAGTACAAGGGCAGTCATCACAGAAACTTTCGGTTTTGCTCATGCATTATTGACTATAAACACTCAGTTCAAATATGAATACTCATTTGATTTTTATACTTGATTTATATGTGGATACCACATTTCTCTCTTTATTATTATTATTTTTAATAAAATGCTGAAGTGGTAGGTAGATACAAGATAAAGGTAGAAAACATAGTTTAGTGTTTTAAGAGAGCAAATGTAGATGATCAGGTGTGTGCCTGTAGACTATGTGTTAATCCAAGCTAGACATGGGCAATAAAATATCCACATATGCAGAAGATTTCTCTCAGAACAGGGGGGCTGAGGTTCTTTGCCTCACCTCTGTTGATCCCCAATTTCTCACCTGATGGACCCCCTGTGACTGTGCCTGTCTTAGGTTGTACCTCCCTTGAGGAATCTTACCCGTCTCTGGCTAACCAGTCATCTTCCGGGGCCATACAGGGAAATGTAAAGTTGGTAAGTGAGAGAGAAGCCTTATTGTTTGAAAAGGTTAGCTTTTTACTTCTTTGCATATTTATGTCCTGTGGCTTCTATGCCCAGCATTTGTCTTGAGGTGTCTTTACCACTTGGAAGAATTATGATACTCGGTAAATTCGATATGAGGCATGAATTCTATTTAAGGGTTGTAGTTAGGAAGGAAGAAGAAAAGCTATAGAAGTAGCAGGCAGAAGAAAACATGGGAAGATTGATTATTTCTTTGACATATCTTCTTGTAGAGTAACTTCAGCATGTATAGGTTTTAAGCTACTACTTAAATTGCGCACACACATTAACATAATAGGAGTACAGTTACATAACCAAAGCATACCTGTAATTACCAGCCATCTCCAGTGAAACCAAGAAAACCAGTTAGGCACCTTCAGCATTTGTGAAAACTTATCTATGATATTGTGGATATTGTCCAACTGAACTTGAACAGTCTGAGAGAAATCAGACAAATTAAAACAACCCATTCCTGGGGAATGTTCACATCCCATATGTTCTTTTAACAGTAAATAGTCTGTAGTTATAAGATTTTGGAGCACTGCAATTTGCACTTCTCCTAATTCTTGGTTGAGTTCCAACAGTATAGATCCAGTCAAATTTGTTGTTTTACTGTATGCACAGGCCAGCTTAGATATCTCCTTCTTCATTCCCATGGCAAGTCCAGGAGCTGGTGGGATGAGTGCATCTACAGCTGTAGCAGTGCGCGGATCTTTGTTGGGGTTTTTTGATGATCATCTTCTGGCATGAGTCTTCCAGAGAGTGCTGTTGTTGGAAGTTCTTTTTCATATCGTATCTTAGTTCATTTTCAGGGTAGCCCAATTAGGCTTTGACACTCTGTATAAACACAAACAGACCCTTTGCCTACACTTTTATATGCCCTTTATACCCTTGTGTAGAATTCATTGGAGGTCACCACACAGGAACTGATTTTTTCTTTTTTTTTTTTGTATCATTAATCTACACTTACATTACGAATATTATGTTTACTAGGCTCTCCCCTATACCAGGTCCCCCCTATAAACCCCTTTACAGTCACTGTCCATCAGCATAGCAAAATGTTGTAGAATCACTACTTGCCTTCTCTGTGTTGTACAGCCCTCCCCTTTCTCCCACCCCCCCATGCATGCTAATCTTAATACCCCCCTTCTTCTCCTGCCCCTTATCCCTCCCTACCTACCCATCCTCCCCAGTCCCTTTCCCTTTGTTACCTGTTAGTCCATTCTTGAGTTCTGTAATTCTGCTGCTGTTTTGTTCCTTCACTTTTTCCTTTGTTCTTATATTCCACAGATGAGTGAAGATACATCTATTTTTATTTATACCTTAGTGAAATCACTTTATTATCCCTTTTTACATGTTCACATCAGTTAAGTGAACCTAATTGTGTTAGAATAATTTACTAGGTACCAAGCTTGAAAGTTAACCAAAGGCACTTAAAGGCACAATGAGCTCATAGAAACATCTTAGGTTAGGTTCAGTAAATTAATTATATAGATAACCAATTATCAAATTTTAATTTAAAGGTATTTTTGGCATTTTCTTGCCTTCTCCAGAAATATATTTTTGAATATTTTCAAGGTGCTTCCCTTATAATTATTAGAAAATAATCTGCTTTTATCTTCATTACACCTTCTATTTCAAATCTCAGGTTACAGATTGTGGAATAACACCAGCTTTTATTGATAGCTCTATTCTATTCTTGACAATGTTTGCTACAGCTGAGGATAATAGCCCCAAAGCCTAGTCCACTTACTCTAGACCTAAGAAAAGTATCATAGGTAGACTCATACCTTCCTCATTATTGCATGAATTATGCTCCTTAAGGAAATCACCAGAGTAAATGATTATAGATTGAAAGTTTAGCAATGACATCAGCCTGCAAAAAGTAATAACCTTTGTTAATGGAATCTTTCATATGACAGTGTATTACTCCGATTTTATAAACACCACCTCCGTAAGCACCTAGCTTTAAGTTAGTTCATAATTTTGGTAGCATTCAGTAGTATCACAGTTCTTAATATTTTATTGCCATAACAATGAGTTGAGAAAGAAATGGTGTAGAATTACACTTGGATTCCTGGGAACTCTATGTAACATGATACTTTATCATTGTAGCACCCCATAGTGAAAATTATTGAATTTAGATCACAGAAGTGAGTATTATCTCTGAAGTATGTCACATAGGGAAAAGCAAATTGAGAACCACTTGTGTAGTAGAAATATCTTTTCTTAAGGGGTCTTTTTTATTCATCCATCTAGCATGTACATTTCTTACAGAGTACCTATCATTTTCATGGATTACATTACAGTCCTAATTCTTCATTAAACTAACCATGAGATCCTTAATGCTTTTTAACCTCTCTGTACCTGTTTCATCGTCTGTGTAATGAGAGAGTGCACTCAAATGATTAAGGTTTTCTGGTTAGAAGAACCTTCACTTTTTAAGTAACCCAATCAACTGCTTCAGGATCTTGAGAGCTTCCTCTTTTTTCCCGTTCTTACTGTTATATACATTTGTTGCTCTGAAAAAAAGCTGGGTTTACAGTTTTCAATGAAAAATTAACTCCTGCACTCTACTGTCCAATAGCATTTCTAGTCTTAGTAAATCTGTGAGTTTAAAAGAAAGTCATCCTTGAATGCTGTCATAAACAACAAGGTTGGAAAGGTGGGAACAATTCCCATACATTACAATCCTATGTCAATGCTTATAGATGAGCAGGATATATTCAAACAGAAGCATAAAGCATCCTGACTAATCAGGATGCAACCTACTAATTCAAGTACCCATGAGTCATTGTGCTATTTGGGTGCCTAATGACCAAGACCAGCTCTAATTTTTAAAAAATCTGATATTAATCTTTTAAAAAATGCAAAGGATGTGGACGATTATGTTTACAGTGTAGCTTTTATTTTTTGCTAAACAATCATATATCTGTGCTTTCACTTTGTATTAGGCAGAAATTCTGCAATAATCAAGTTATCTTCATATGTGGCCTTCATATAGCAATATTTTGGTTGTGAGCATGGCTTTACCCATGGATGCATTGGACTGGGGCAAGGTGCTAAACAGGGAACTAAACAGAAAAAACTTCCATGAACTTTGCCAACATCATCAATAGCCATTTAATGAGTTTTTGAAGTAGAACATGCTACCTGATAAGTTGTATGCTCCCAGAATATTCATTTATTTTAAATTGGACTGTAGCCTGTGGTAGGGAAATGTCTAAAGCTTTTAAGGTATTTATGCTCACTCTGTTACTAACTATTTTAAAGTAAGTTTAATAACATAGGATAGTTAATGGTGTCGGGTTCCAGAGAAAGTGAGCACTCATATATTTTAGTATAAAGTGTTATGTTTTTCAGTTTTATTCTATTTTAATTATTTTCACTTTTTGTTTTAAGATTTATGTCCTTTATGATGGTCTCTATCAGATACATAACCTTATTTTATGTTGTATAAAAATCAATACACAATTTAGATATTGTCTTTTAATTTATTCATCAGGTTTTCATGCATACTGAAAACCTATTATCACACATTTAAGGGAAGATAAAAGGAATTTTTGCATCTGCATTGATCCATATTTTCTCATTTCGTAATGATATGCAGCCTGTTAAGAAACTAATTCAGATATGGGGAAATAAGGTTCATAACAGTAGCTATGGCATAAGAGAAAAATACCAATGAAGCTGAATCAGAAGGTGTTTGAGGGTGACTGCTTGAATGATTTAAAGTTTTAAAGTATTGAAACTGCAATTGATGCTGCAATTTCCAAATATGCTAGGTTTTACAGAATTTTAACAACTTGAGCAGTTTGAGCCAATGACCAATTCAGAGACTTAAAATATTGAATTCCTATTATGGGCAATGAAGCCAAACCGTGTGAGCAATGTGTCTCTACTTTTCCAGGGGTTATTTACTGAACCATCTGAAACACTGGTTTTCAAAACCCAGACCTCAAGCTGGGGATATAAAAACTCTCTGGGTTATTTATTAAAGATTTCAACTCCTGGACCTTACTCAAAACTGACTGGGTCAAAATCATCAAGTTTAGGTACTAGATATTAATATTTTTAAGAAGTTCTCCAGGGAGTGATGCTCTAGATGCATTGTTGCATGGTTTTCACAAAGTTCTACGTGATGTATTTCAGCCTTGTTTTGATATTTATTAAGAGACAGAGAGAGGTAGAGAATGACAAAACTGATTCCTATGAATGGGTGCACAGTACATAGACACAGTGTACAAAGCTTCCTGTCAAACACAATCTCCCAGAGTTCTGCACCATTTGTTCCTACACCATTACTCTTTTTAGCCATCATTTGTTAACCTTTTAGTGAACCCATTCTGTGATTTGAGGGGACATGGATGCCCCAAGCATGTGTCACTAACAGCTTTGGAAGTTTTTCACTGTTTTTTTATTTGTTGGGAGCAACAGAATTTTTCAGACTCCTTTGACTACTCTTTGCTTGACCAAATGATGCAAGAAAGAAGAGTGCTATCAAGGTCCTTTAGATAATTGTACAGGGAGAAGCTTCAGGGGCTATACATTAGCTCTACTATATTTGTCAATAGTTAAGTGATCCACAAAATGACTCTAAATTTATTTTAATACCAGAACATCAGTGTTGATAGTAACATTAAGTACTGCCTTAGCTTAGCATCATGAATAGACTTCAAATCTTACATAGTACTTGACTGTTAATCACAGCAAAGAAACTTGGAAAAGAGATAAAGAGTAAAGGATTCAATATTTTCCAAGTCTAACATATATGTATGTATATACTCAGAGTCGGAGAATAGAATAATTTATTTTAAAAGAAAAACATAATCACAAGGCTTTAATTCCGCTCTATTAAATGTCTCTCAAGCTACAAATTCATTTTTTCTGGAGTTTCTATCTAAAATATTTGCCATTTTCCTTCTGGCACACTTTAGCTTTGCAGGCCAATATCCTCCATGAGGAGTAGGTGGAATTTAAATCAAGCACTAGTGACTTTTGTTTCATTTTTTCTCATCCTGTAATATAATTAATTAGGGGAAAGGTAAAATATTTTCACTTTTTTTTTTGTCTCAGTCTATGGAATGGAAATAGGCTTCAAGATTACTTATATTTTTGGTGCTAAAACTATAAATTGTACATATTTTGAAGTGTACATATCACCAGCAGTACACTGTGGAAGTTCAAAGAGATGATTTGATTATTACCTTTCCCCCAAATAGATTACTTGTTTTGACAAAACCAATAAACATTTTATTCTTTGAAAGTACAAGCCTAAGTTTAACTACTGTCAGGAAATATAGACTGAAAAGTAGAGTGAAATAGTTACATTTTAAGAATTTATTGACTATAGTACTATTGTTTGAACAATTCAACATAGAGTTTTGAACTTCTATGAGTCAGGCACTCTACTAATTCCTAGGCTTATAAAATACTAATAAGAGTGAATACTAGCTTAAAAAGACCCCACAACACAGTACTTCATTTTTTGCATCCTGTGTTTACAGATTCCAAAGAATCATGTGATCAGGCTTGCCATTATTATTTGAGGAATAAGAGCAGGTTAGGAGTAAAATTGGATGTCTAAATACTTTAAAATTATGTCACATTTAAAGATCATTTGAATGGAATTTCTTCTTTCCAAATATATTTTTAAGTTACCTTTATAATAACCTGATAGTATAGGTATGAATTTAGCCTTTTCTGACTTTATGGAGTTCTGTGATGAGAAGTGATGGGCTACTGAGAGGTGGCCTTTGGGTTCTGGGGCACACTCATCGTCCTCTCAACTCTGGCTACAGTCTGTATTACAAGGGCATCCACAGGCTTATGTGTGGATACCCAAGACCTGATGCCCAACTTAAGGAACAGCAGCCTTCAGCTACATAGAATTGCTGGCATTGACAGCACAGTCTGCCCATGGACCTTGTATGTGTGTGTGTGTATGTGATGTTAACATGAAACAGATAAGGAAAGACAGAAACTAGGTTCCTAATTTTGGTTTACTGTCATACAAGAGAGATAAAATAATAAAAAATAACAGTACAAAATGACCAATTTAATGTAAACTGTGACAGAAAATCAGAAAATATGATATAATTAATTCATTTAAAACTATTTTTGGGCATGTAAATACATAAAGAAAACCATGAAAGGAAGCTGTCCAAATATTTTTTGAAGGTTATTTCAGGGTTCTGAGATTTTAGGTGATTTTTTTAACCTCCTTCCATATACAAACATGTTGTTTAATTGTTAGTACAATGAGCAGAGATAATAACGTATTTTCACTGTTGGAAAACAGAGTATTATTTAGAATGAACTACATGTGGGTTTCATACGTACATACTCTATAGATTTAAACAAATTACTAAACCTCTCAGACTTTTCACTTATGTGGGTTGGCTAAAAGGGGCTGTCACAGAATCTGGCACATGATAATCAGCACTTAAAAATGTGCTGCTATCATCATCATTATTATACCAATTAAACGATAAGGATTTAGATTCTGCCTCTGGTGACACCATATCTCAGCAAGATTAGTGGTGGCAAAACAACCAATTTTCTTGGAATCTATTCACCTGAAGTTAAGCCTAAATTAAGAAGCAGAGTGGCAGAGCCATAGTTCTGCCATGCTTTGTGATCTTGGGCATGGCATCAGCTCTCTGGGCTTCCATGTCCACAGAGATAAAAGGCAAGAATTAGAAAAGATTAGTTCCAGGCCTTTATCAATTATGATACCTCTTTAAGTTGTTCTATATGTGTTTGAATGTGACTTCTATAATTTGATCAACACATTTCTTGCCTGGATTCTTACAGGAGCCTCCTGTCTTGTTTCCCTGCTCTCACTTTTTGGCATCTCATTTACCCACACCCTACATAGCAGTCCAAATAATATTTTGAAAATGAAAATCTTAACATGCTATTTCGCTGCATACATCCAACCACGTACTTGGAACAAAATTCAAATATTTTATCATGGACTTATTGTTTTGATAAACCTAACCCCTAACTTTCACTGCCGTCTTGTCTAGAGTCACCATCCCATTATTATCCATACACCCATGTTCTCCCTTTTGCCCAAATAGTCCAGGTTCTTTTCCAATTCAAGGCCTGTGAATAACCAACTTCTTCTGATGGAAATGCTCTTTTCCTGACCCATTGTTTGGCTGTTTTTATTCATCAGATAGCATCTTAAATGCTATTTGCCTAAAGGGTTCCCCAGCCACTTATCTAAAGAACTGTCCTCTCTTGCTTCTGATTGACCCAGTTTGTTTGATTTTTATTCCTGTTAGGGTCCTACACAACACTTTAACTGATTTGAATTTTATTACTTTATTCATTTATTTTCATTTCTCCCCATCTAGATTTATTAGTTTCAATAGATGAGGGGTCATTTTAGTCCAAATATCTTTTCTGTCCCCAATATCTAGAATGGTGGCTGGTTTGATGACTGGAACTAATAGACTGGGTGAATGGGTGGCTAAATAAGTGAACAGTGAATAAATCAGCGAGCAAGTGCACATACAGCCATACTCAGTAGCTTGGTAATATCCAGCATTATCATTTAACTTGGTTCTGGCAGGCTTTTACTGTCAACCTAAACACACATTTCTAAGCTACAAGAGGACTGGGAGAAGGAAGGGGCTGCAACTGCACTTGATTTTTCTAGAGGGTGGATGTCAACAGTATCAAAACTGTTTATTACTCAAATGGGAATTTTTCCAATAAATACCAACATCATGGGGGGAAAAAAGGACTGGTGACCTTACTACTGTTGTGGATTCATCAAACATATTAAATGATCTCAAAAGTTTGGGCCTTGGTATAACACTAAATGCACTTCCCCAGCTATTGTCAACTTTCATTTAAAAATCCATTTCAGGTCAGACACATTATTGTCAAGTGCTTTCTTCCCCGGTCAACTAGACATACAGGCCCAACCTTGAGTGTGCAATTGCAGCTGGACTCCCATGACCACCTGGTTGCCCACTGCTGCCCTCTGTTGTTTATAGTTTTACTTGTAGAATGAAATCTTTACCTGATTTTGTAGGCGAGAGAGACAGAAGTTCTAAACTATGATTAATTTCATGTGACCTTTGCTCATGTAGAGAACATTATTTTTGCCCTAAAAATAAATCTCCTTTCTGATGGCAAGGACTCTTGGCTGTACTAAGACTTTGCAATGTCTTGCTTTCTAACAATGTTCTTTGTGTTCCTAGAGAGGGGAACGTGTATCCACTTGTTCCTCTTAAATTGTAACTTAAAGCACACTTATATGTGAGACCTCTTATATATTGTCAACATGAGTAATATCCAGTTTGCTAATTCCAAAGAAGTACTAGAATAACCAAGTATATCTCAAGGCATGTTTCACGTGGTACTAATAGGAGCAGAGATGTTCAATTCTGAACTTATACTGCATGCAAAGTATTTTATAATATTCTTTACCTATGTTATAATATTAAATCTTATTCAGATAAGTCTCACATAGGTGAGATTTATCTCTAGTACCTGAGAAGGTGTCTGACACAATTATGAGATGTAGAAGTGTCAGTCTCATTTTACAGTTGGGAAACTGTTTTATAATGTGCTCAAGGTCAAGATCCTGGAAGTTGTGAAGCCTGGCCTTGGGTCTGACTGAATCAGAAGCTCAGTCAGAATTTCACCTAATGGCCAAACCTAGAACTTTATTTGAAAATATTTATGGAATGTAGAATAAAAAAATCACTGCTGACAAGGCATCAGGTAGCCTGTAAAAGCATCTTGAGTAGTATCTGCAGCTGACTATTTTATGCAGAAATATCACCATCTTGTTTTTTATTGGTCAATAATTCTCTCACTAATTAGTTATTAGCCCTTGAGATATGTCAGACATACTGTTCTTTATAAGTATCTAACTAAATAAAACAGATTCTTTATCCTCGCAGAACTCCCATTTCTGCTTTTCTTTTCTTTTTTGTATGTCTAACATAGGTATGGAGGATCTTCTTGATTAATCCAAAAATGTAAATCTCTTTGAGTTTCTATCATCTGTGCAACTAAATTAATTTTTTGTTGTAATTTCTATGGTGATAATTTTTTTCAAAAGTAAAGTTTCTATCTTCCAAAATAAAAATAAATTGTGTATCACAGCTCTAGCTGGGTTTAAAAATTTATATTACAAATTGGCAAGAATATTTATATATATGTGTGTGTGTGTGTGTGTGTATATATATGTGAGTGCATGTGTGTGTATAAAACATATACATATATAGTTGTTAGGTAGTCTAACTAGTCCAGATGAGATATTATCATCATTTTCTCTAAATGTGATTTCTTATAAGTAAAGTTGGTAGGGTAACTCATAGTTAACAAGTGATTCAGTAATTAATGCATGTCTTAGACTGATCAGTTACCATCATTAAAGTGTAATGGTAATAGGTACTCCCTGTATCATTTCTGTTTTAAATATTATTACTTAAGTATATCACATGTTAACACTTTTTATTCTTCTAGCAGATCTTCCCCTGAAAACAGAAACATTTGCTGTTACTTTCTTTCCTTTTAATACTGTGTTAGAATGCTATAATGTCATGACTTACATTGGACGATGGAACAAAAGAAAAAAATAGTTAATTTATCTCAAATCACCCCAAATTTAATTGCCAAAGATCTTCTTTCTAAATAATACTTGTGTAATATCCTATCCAAGATCTGGCACAGAGTAGACACATAGCCCATGTGATACTTCTTTGTCTTTAACCCACCTCAAAGCAAACTTATTTTACATCTTTGTACCACTCAATAGCTATGTGATCTTGGGTAGTTCAGTCAACATTTCTGAACCTGCATTTCTCCTGTGTTTCAATGGATTATTATCTGTTTTAGTGACTTCAGAGGATTGTTTTGAGAATTACAAATAGATTATACTTGTAAAAGTGTTTCATAAACTCTAATATCACACATAAATATATGCTATTATTTTGCTTGGAACTCTGAGAAGAAAACATGATGTAGTATAAATATCACAAGTCTAGGAGGCTTCTTAATAATTATGAAACCATCAATCAGTTTTTAAATTCTTGATCTTCAGTTCCTATGCCCTGGGTATTCCCTACCTCTCCAGTCATATCCTGTGCCATTCTATCTTTCTCAGCTTAGCCACTCTGTGCTTGATAAAGCTCCTCCAAGATACTGAGTTATTTCTGCCTCTGGGCCTTTGCACATATTTTTCATTGGTCTGGAAAGCTCTTTTTCTACTTTCCCCCTTCTTTGGTCTTAGCTTAAATGTAATTTATAATTTCAACAGAGTGGCATTCATTGACTATGCTATCCAAAGTAGATCTCTCAGTCCTCTACTGTTATTTATTCTCTTAACATTGCTCTAGGTTTTATCATTCCAAAGTTTTTAGTTGAGAAGCAACTACATCTTTAATATAATGGGTAAGAAAAGCTTAACTGTAAGCATGATAATAACTGCCAACTATTTAGTTCCTACAATGTGACAAACACTGAAATAAGCTCTTTCATGCAATATCTTATCTGACCCTCAAGACATTCCAGAGATGCAACAGTGATTATTTCCATTTCATAATTCAGAAACCTTAGGCTTGGGGAGGATTGGTAATTGATCAAGATCTCATGGTGTTAGTATGTGGTAATCTAGTAGTCAAATCCAGTATGTTTTAGTTCCTGAAACAATTAGTTCTTGAAATAACCCAGAGTTTTCCTAGTTAGTACCATGTGTAACAATCCTCTTAACAATGTAAGCTGTTACTGACCCAAGGCATGCCAAAAGCTGACAGGCTCTTCCTGTGGGTGCTGTGGGAGTTAGGAAAGCATGGAAACTGAGAGTGAAGCGCATAAAATAATCTGCCTTAGAATATATATATTTTTAAAAGGCCAGATTCAAATATTAATCATTAAATATTATACATATGAGAACTTTAAAAACACCAATATCCATAATAAAACTGATGCTTGGAGACTCCACATTCTATACTAGATTGTATACTAAGTGCTCTGCATCATTAAATCTCCATAACCATGCTATCATTTTCTTGATTTTTCATGAGCAACTAGTCAAGTCATGTGGCCAGTAAGTGATAGAACCAAGATTAAACCCTTGGTGTCTTATATCAGTTTAAATGTCCCAATGATATCCTGTATTGCCAAAGGGAAAGAATATTACCACAAAATAAAGTAATAAACTAGGTAGAGTGAATTTAACTTCTAAAACCTTGCCAGAAACATATTTTGATCTGAATT
Source organism: Manis pentadactyla (assembly GCF_030020395.1). NCBI lineage: Eukaryota > Metazoa > Chordata > Mammalia > Pholidota > Manidae > Manis > Manis pentadactyla. The sequence continues at coordinate 22,254,413 of NC_080023.1, forward strand.
CTGAAAAGAGAGATTGATATGGGTTTCATGGTGGGGGGGCCAAAGGGAACTATACTTGGCTATTTTAATTACCTGAAAGTATGAGTTTCTCCAAACACTCTAAGATCTTTATGAAAAAAAATCATCCATGTGGGTGTATGTTTGCCATGGAAAGTCCTTGGCACTAGTGCTTAATATTTATTTGTTTAATGAAAGTAATATTCTAAATGGGCTAAACCATCTACTATGAACTCATTTTTATTGTAGCCCACCTGGAATGGAATTTAGCCAAATTCTTAGAATTGATTTAAAGAAACCTTCGGTTTTTTGGTGAAATTTAAATTTTTATGAGTTTATAAGTTTTTGAAATTATTAGGAACTAAAAATTGCTCATGTGTTTTTGCTATACAAAGCTATTTTGTTGAAATCTCAAAACCATATGTAATTTATATACTTTTATAATGACTTTTTAGTACAAAATTAAAAAATTTATATTTATATGTTTTTAGTATAAAAGGGGCTTTATTAATGATAAGGTTAAAATTAAATATATTTTTATTTGGAAATAATTTCAAAATAATCATTTTTTTACATGTACATTTAAATTACATAAAATTCAATATTGTATTTCAACATACTATTTCTCTCGCCACTGATCAAAACATGCAAAGTACATCAAGAACACTGGGAATCTGGATATGTGTATTGGGTTTGTTTATTTTTTTTTCATTTCATAGGGTTTTTTTGTTGTTGTTAGTTTGCATTTTACATAGTACTGATTAATACACATAGACAAATCTAGTGTGTGTTAGCAGCATTTGATTTTTGCAGTAAAGATAACTTCTTAATGTCTTGCCACCTCTTATTTCTCTTTTACACTTCTATCAGAATAATTTGGGAACTCTGATTTTCCTCCTGGCTTAAAATTCAATCTTTCTGTTGTTGTTGATAATCCCATCATTTCATATACTACTTTCAGAGGAAGATCTTTGATACCAGTGTACAACAGGCTTCTTAAAGTAATTCTGATGGACAGACTTAGTGCTGTTTTTCCCCCACTAACCCAGTTCTTGCCTTATCCATGAAATTGCTTTGATATGCATTTTATTAGGCTCAAAGTCTTAATAACTCTATCTCTTGCTGAGAAATGAAGAGGATGTAGGTCCCTGGATAAACTTATCTGCAGGGAAGGGAACATAGAAATATAATCTCCTAACTGTCCTCAAATCATTTGGCTGTGCTCTGAACAAATGCATCTGAAGATATATTTATCTCTAGACTCTAAAGCTGAGATCTTCATGAAAGGTGGTTAGCTCTTCTAGATTAGAATGACTGGATTTATATCCTCTAACCTAAGGGTGACTTTGAGTATTAAGCCAAACCTGTTGGCTAAAAGAGAAGTGGCCTTAAAATAGTTCAAATATACTGTGAATGACAAAGAGGAGAGCAGTGCAAGAGGGACAGAAATGGCTGTACAACTTCCTGCTATAAAAGATCTTACCTTGAACTTGCTGATTGAGAAGAAATAATACAGTGCCTTGCAAATAAGCTATGTTTATAGATGTCTTCTGCTAGAATGGAGCTCACTGTGTTTACTCTTTCTGTTTGATGTCAGCATCTTAGCACTCAGCATGAACTCTACTACAGCTAACTGTCGAAATAAGTTATTTCTAGTCAATAATGAATGCTTCCCTAACATGTTATTATTGAAAATAACAGGTTCCAAATGTGTGACCGTATGGTATACAATTCATTTTCTTCCTCTTTAAGAATTGAATTTCCTTGTCATTGGAGCTGAATTGTGTGTTGACACTGTGCTAAGTTAGAACACCCAGAATCCAGACCAAAGGCAAAAAATTGCATTGAAAGATTATAATAACAATTGCAATTTAACAGTGGCTTACAATCTGCAAAGAGCTTTTAGAGATCTCTATTTGGCATGTCTTTTCACTCTCTAAGGAAGATAACATATGTATTTTTATTCCCATTTTAGTGAAGTGTGGATTTAAGCATGGGGGATTTAAGGGACTTGCATAACATCATCACAAAACTAGTAATTGAGAAGACCAAGGCTCAACCCATGAATGTTTACTTCCAAATCTATTGTTCATTCTTATTCTAAAAGTAAATATAATCATCTGGATTTACTTGTCTATTTTTTAACAATAAAAAAGGAGAGGAACAAAGGCCCACAGTGTGAGAGCAACTAAAAACAATCCAGAAATAAATAAAATAAAATAATAAAACAGCCAAGACAACATTAGCTACTGTAATTTGATTGTTATGTTAAGTTACACATACAGTTACAGAGGATTCTATAGAGGATTTAAAGTAATTTCTGAGTTGTTCAAAATCACATTTCAAATTATACATTTAAGAATCAAACCATGTTTTAAAGACCCAGTTTTTCATTTTCCCTCATTTTCTTTTTGATCCCTAAATATATATTAAATATATATGTATATGTATATATATATAATTATATATATAATACATTTTATTTCCCATGTCACTATACAAGTTTGGTCAGTAGTTTTATTTTTTACTATCTGGCAGTCTTTGACAGTGTAGGAGGACAAGTCCCATATTGCTGAGAATCAGTTTTTAAATTATAAATAAGTTTGTTGATAGGAGAAAGAAATTTCTGAAGGTACTTGAGGCGGAGTTGAAAAGGTTTCATTTCATTACAGAAAATTACGAGAAATACTTTGAAATTTCCTTGCTCCTCCTTGTTTTCCTAAGTTTCCTAGACTTCTAAGGACATTCGTGCATGGAGATGGCTTCTGGAATAGCTCTTTTAAGAGTCAAATGGAGAAGAAATCATTATCTATATGGTCCAGAAGTGAAGAGAGGCTGCAAAATTCAGTTTTCTCTGTATCTGAGTGATTTATTTCTGGGGCTACCATTTTGCACTGTTAGGTTCTGTTCATCAGATAAAATTTTTTTTTATTAAAGCATCATTGATATACACTCTTATGAAGGTTTCACAAAAAAAAAACAATGTGGTTATTACATTCACCCTTACTAGTGAGTCCCCCCCAATACCCTATTGCAGTCACAGTCCATCAGTGTAGTAAGAGGCCACAGAGACCCTATTTGTCTTCTTAGAGCTACACTGTCTTCCCTGTGACACCACACACACCATGTGTATAAATCATGATACCCTACAATCCTCTTCTCCCTCCCTCCTTACCAATGCTCCCCTTTGGTAACCACTAGTCCATTCTTAAAGTCTGTGAGTCTGCTGCTATTTTGTTCCTTCAGTTTTGCTTCATTGTTATACTCCACAAATGAGGAAAATCATTTGGTATTTGTATTTCTCTGCCTGACTTACTTCACTGCGAATAATACCCTCTAGCTCCATCCATGTTGTTGCAAATGGTAGGATTTGTTTCTTTCTTATGGCTGAATAGTATTCCATTGTGTATATATACCACATCTTCTTTATCCATTCATCTACTGATGGACACTTAGGTTGCTTCCATATCTTGGCTATTGTAAATAGTGCTGCGATAAACATAGAGGTGCATATGTCTTTTTGAATCTGAGAAGTTGTTTTCTTTGAGTAAATTCCTAGGAATGGAATTCTTGGGTCAAATGGTATTTGTATTTTTAGTTTTTTGAGGAATCTACATATTGCTTTCCAAAATGGTTGAACTAGTTTACATTCCCACCAGCAGTGTAGGAGGGTTCCCCTTTCTCCGCATCTTCGCCAGCATTTGTTGCTCCTAGTCTTTTCAACGTTGGCCATCCTAAATGGTGTGAAGTGATATCTCATTGTGGTTTTAATTTGCATTTCCCTGATAATTAGTGATGTGGAACATCTTTTCATGTGCCTGCTGGCCACTGGAATTTGTTCTTTGGAGAAGTGTCTGTTCATATCCCCTGCCCATTTTTTAATTGGGTTATTTGCTTTCCAGGTGTTGAGGCATGTGAGTTCTTTATATATTTTGGATGTTAACCCCTTGTCAGATGTGTCATTTACAAATATATTCTCCCATACTGTAGGATGCCTTTTTTTTCAACTGATGGTTTCCTTTGCTGTACAGAAGCTTTTCAGCATGATGTACTCCCATTTGTTCATTTTTTATTTTGTTTCCCTTGCCCGAAGAGATTTGTTCAGGAAAAAGTTGCTCATGTTTATATTCAGAGATTTTGCCTATGTTGTCTTCTAAGAGTTTTATGGTTTCATGACTTACATTCAGGTCTTTGATCCATTTTGAGTTTACTTTTGTGAATGGGGTTATACAATAATCCAGTTTCATTCTCTTGCATGTAGCTATCCAGTTTTGCCAACACCAGTTGTTGAAGAAGCTGTCATTTCCTCATTGTATATCCATGGCTCCTTTATCATATATTAACTGATGTTATATGCTTGGGTTTGTATCTGGGATATCTGGTTTTTTCCATTGGTCTATGGGTCTGTTCTTGTGCCAGTACCAAATTGTCTTGATTACTGTGGCTTTGTAGTAGAGCTTAAAGTCAGGGAGCATAGTCCCCCCTGCTTTATTCTTCTTCTCAGGATTGCTTAGGCTATTCGGGGTCTTTTGCGGTTCCATATGAATTTTAGAACTATTTGCTCTAGTTCATGGAAGAATGCTATTAGTATTTTTATAGGGATTGCATTGAATTTGTAGATTGCTTTAGGCAGGATGGCCATTTTGACAATATTCTTCCTATCTGTGAGCATGGGATGTGTTTCCATTTATTGATATTTTAAAAATTTCTCTCATGAGTGTATTATAGTTTTCACAGTATAGGTCTTTCACTTCCTTTGTTAGGTTTATTTGTACGTATTTTATCCTTTTTGATGCAGTTGAGATTGGAATTATTTTCCTGATTTCTCTTTCTGCTAGTTCATTGTTAGTGTACAGGTTTGCAACAGATTTCTGTGTATTAATTTTGTATCCTGCAACTTTGCTGAATTCAGACATTAGATCTAGTAGTTTTGGTGTGAATTTTTTCATTTTTTTAATGTACATATCATGTCATCTGCAAACAGGGACAGTTTAAGTTCTCCCTTGCCAATCTGAATACCTTTTATTTCTTTGTGTTGTCCGATTGCCATGGTTAGGACCTCCAGAACTATGTTGAGTAAAAGTGGGGAGCGTGGGCATTCTTGTCTTGTTCCCGATATTAAAAGGAAAGCTTTCAGCTTCTCACTGTTCAGTATGATGTTAGCGGTGGGTTTATCATCTATGGCCTTTATTATGTTGAGGTACTTGCCCTCTCTACCCATTTTGTTGAGAGTTATGGCTGTTGAATTTTGTTGAATATTTTTTCAGCATCTATGGAGATGATCATGTGGTTTTTGTCCCTCCTTTTGTTGATGTGATGGATGATGTTGATGGATTTTTTAATCCATTCTTGCATCCCTGTAATAAATCCTACTTGATCATGATGGATGATCTTTTTGATGTATTTTTGAATTCGGTTTGGTAATATTTTGTGAGTATTTTTGTATCTATGTTAATCAGGGATATTGGTCTGTAATTTTCTTTTTCTGTGGTGTCTTTGCCTGGTTTTGGTATTAGAATGATTCTGGCCTGGTAGAATGAGTTTGGGAGTATTTCCACCTCTTCTATTTTTTGGAAAACTTTAAGGTGGATGGGTATTAGGTCTTCACTAAATGTTTGATAAAATTCAGCAATGAAACCATCTGGTCCACAAATTTTGTTTGTAGGTAGTTTTTTGATTACCAATTCTATTTCCTGTTGGTCTGTTCAGATTTTCTGTTTCTTCTGTGTCAGTCTTGGGAGGTTGCATTTTTCAAGAAATTTGTCCATTTCTTCTAGGTTATCCAGTTTGTTAGCATATAATTTTTCACAGCATTCTCTCATAATTCTTTGTATTACTGTAGTGTCCATAGTGATTCTTCCTTTCTCATTCCTGATCTGTTTATGCGTGTAGACTCTCTTTACTTCTTGATAAGTCTGGCTAGGGGTTTATATATTTTGTTTATTTTCTCAAAGAACCAGCTCCTGCTTTAACTGATTCTTTCTGTTGTTATATTCTTCCTGATTTTATTTATTTCTGCTCTAATATTTATTATGTCCCTCCTTTTATGGCCTTTGGGCCTCATTTGTTCTTATTTTTCTAGTTCCATTAATTGTGAGTTTCGATTGTTCATATGGGGTTATTTTTCTTTCCTGAGGTAAGCATGTAGTGCAATATACTTCCCTCTTAGCATGGCCTTTGCTGCGTCCCACAGATTTTTTGTAGTGTTGAATTATTGTTCATTTGTCTCCATATATTGCTTGATCTCTGTTTTTATTTGGTCATTGATCCATTGGTTATTTAGGAACATGTTGTTAAGCCTCCATGTGTTTGTGGGTTTTTTCATTTTCTTTGTTTAATTTATTTCTAGTTTCATAACTTTGTGGTCTGAGAATCTGGTCGGTACAGTTTCAATCTTTTTGAATTACTGAGGCTCTTTTTGTGGCCTACTATATGATCTACTCTTGAAAATGTTCCATGTGCACTTAAGAAGAATGTGTATCCTGCTGCTTTTGGGTAGAGTGTTCTGTAGATAATCATTAGGTCCATCTGTTCTAATATGTTCAGTGTCTCTGTCCCCCTTACTTATTTTCTGTCTGGTTGATCTGTCCTTTTGAGTGAAGTGGTGTGCTGAAGTCTCCTAAAATGCATGCATTGTATTCTATTTCACCCTTTAATTCTGTTAGTATTTGTTTCACATATGTAGTTGATCCCGTGTTGGGTGCATAGATATTTATAATAGTTATATCCTCTTGTTGGACTATCCCTTTTATCATTATGTAATGTCCTTCTTTGTCTCTTGTTACTTTCTTTATTTTGAAGTCTATTTTGTCTGATACAAGTACTACAACTGTTGCTTTTTTCTCCCTATTATTTGCATGAAATATCCTTCTCCGTCCCTTTACTTTCTGTCTGTGTATATCTTTGGGTTTGAAGTGAGTCTCTTATAGGCAGCATATAGATGGGTCTTTTTTTTTTTATCCATTCAGTGACTCTATGTCTTTTGATTGGTGCATTCATACCATTTATATTTAGGGTGATTATCGATAGGTGTGAACTTATTGCCATTGCAGGCTTTAGATTTCTGGTTACCAAAGGTAAGGGTAATTCCCTTTCTATCTACAGTCTAATTAACTCACTTAGTATGCTATTGGAAACACAACCTAAGGGTTTGTTTTTTTTCCTCTTCCATTTTTCATATATTAGGTATCATATTTTGTATTCTTTGTCTTTCCCTTGATAGACTTAGAAGGTAGTTGATTTGATTTTGAATCTGCTTAGTAATTAATTGTTCTCCTTTCCTTGCTGTGGTTTTATTTCCTATGGTGAGAGCTATTTAGCCTTAGTAACACTTCCATCTATAGGAGTCCCTCCAAAATGCACTGCAGAGGTTGTTTGTGGGAGGTAAATTCTCCCAGGTTTTGCTTATCTGAAAAGTGTTTAATCCCTCCTTCAAGTGTAAATGATAATATTTCCAGATAGAGTATTCTTGGTTCGAGGCCCTTCTGTTTCATTGCATTAAATATACCATGCCACTCCTTTCTGGCCTGTAAGGTTTCTGTTGAGAAATCTGATGATAGCCTGATGGATTTTCCTGTGTATGTGATCCTTTTTCTCTCTCTTGCTGCTTTTAAAAGTCTGTCCTTATCCTTGATATTTGCCATTTTAATTATTGTATGTCTTGGTGTCTTTCTTGGATCCTTTGTGTTGGGAGATCTGTGTACCTCCATGGCCTGAGAGACTATCTCCTTCCCCAGAATAGGTAAGTTTTCAGCAATTACCTACTCAAAGGTACTTTCTATCCCTTTTTCTCTCTTCTTCTTCTTCTGGTTCCCCTATAATGCAAATATTGTTTCATTTGAATTGGTCTCACAGTTCTCTCAATGTTCTTTCATTCTTGGAGATCTTTTTTTCTCTCTGTGCCTCAGCTTCTTTGTATTCCTCTTCTCCAATTTCTATTCCATTTACAGTCTCTTCTCCTACATTCAATCTGCTTTTAAATCTCTCCATTGTATGTTTCATTTCAGATATGGAATTTCTTAATGATTGAATCTCCATCCTAAATTCATCCCTGAGTTCTTGAATATTTTTCTGTAACTCCATGAGCATGTTCATGATTTTTATTTTATACTCTCTTTCCTGAAGATTGGTAATTTCAGTTTCACTCGGTCCTTTTTCTGGTGTTTGTAAAATTTTGGTGTGAACCAGGTTCCTTTGATGTTTCATATTTGTATGTGGTGCCCTCTAGTTCCCAGAAACTCTGGTCTCTGGAGCTTCTGAGCTCCTGGAGTGATGTCAGGGGGTGACAGGGAAGTAGCACTGGAAACTGAGGGGAGGAAAGATCTCTTTCCTGCTTCCCAGCTGCAGGGCCTGTCTCCACTGTCAGAACAAGTATTCCAAGCACACAGGTGCAAGCCTATTTGCTTTGTTTGCAGCTGCTGTAGGTGGGACCTCTCTCTGGGTGGCCTGATGCCAGGGCAGGGATTGCTGGTTTGTGAACAAGTGCTGTCAGACCAGGAGATAGGTGCCAAAGGCTATGTGTCACAGTGGGGTCCTCATAGTCAAGTAGCCAGCCAGGGGGTTTGAGGGCCTGAAACTCCTCACAGTTACCAATCTGCTGGGCAGAATGCCCAGACAACCTTGTCCACCTATCCCTTCTCCCGAGCAGCAAGCTCCATGCCATTCCCGCCACTTCAGCAGCACTCTCGCTGCGAGGAAGCCTCTCAGACTGCCCACCTTTCCTTTGTCTCAGAGAAGCCGGATGTGGATCCCTGTTTTCCACAAATGGCTGGAATCTCAGTCTCTCCAAGTGTTCCACCTGTCTTAGCTTTCCAACCCCACTAATCTCCAGAGCACCATGCAATGTAGTTGTGCTCTCAAAGCAGACCTCCAGGGCTGGGTGTTCAGTAGTCCTAGGCTTCCACCTCCTCCCTGCTCCATTTTTCTTTCTCCCACTGGTGAGCTGGGGTTGGGGGAGGGCTTGGTTCCTGCTGGATCAAGGCTTTGGTTACCCTGTTTTGTGAGGTCTGCTCTCTTCTACAGGTGTATGCAGTCTGGCGCAGCCTTCTTTCCTGATGCTTTTTTAGGATTAGTTGTATTAACTACATTTTCATTTTATATGTTGTTTGGGGAGGAGTTCTCTGTCTCACCTCTCATGCTGCCATTCTTAATTTCTCCCTAAACATCTTAAATGATTATTGAAAAAGCATGCTTAGTAGATTCTTACAGGCATATACACATTTCATTGTTTTAGGTGCACAGATACAGTTAAATAAATGTATAATTCCATCCTCTCTTCCTCTCTCCATTGCTCATTCCCTCTCTCCCTCCCTCCTTTTCCTTTCTTCTTTTATCCACAATTATTTATTGAATTCCTAATATCAACCTAGGTACAGTAAACAGTAGTTATTGTTTTTTACTTTAAGTTGCCTATTTGAGATTATTTCACCATATTAGCTAAGGAATTATTTCCCCTCCTTCATTTTAATAGAATATTGAAGATGTGTTTTCCTGAAATGTTTTTATGCCTGCAATGTTTTAGGGATGAGTAATAGCAGTAACCATCCTTCTTACATACATCAGACTTGCCTCCTATAAGAGTACCTGTATTTGGCATAACACTGGGTTTCACTTAGTCTTTGATGATCAAAATAGCATCATGCTATGGGTATGGTGCTAAAGTATGGTGATGAAAAATGAGTGGTTATAGTGAATCTGCAGTTCCATTCCACTAACTGGCTGCACTGAATTTAGCAAGGAAATTACAGGTTCACATTTTCAGAAGAGATGTTCCTGGAAATAGAAAGATGTTTGTAAATAGAATTCTCACCTCCAAAGTAAGGGAGTTTGCTCAAAAAAAAAAAAATGTGTGAAGTGTAAAACTATCCCAGTAACTGCTATTTTATGTTAATCTTTATAGGCCTTAATGCTTTATGGAAGAAAATAAGTTACATTTATCCATTATCATCTTTAATCTTTACGACAAGGCAGAAATCAGGTCTATAATCATTGCCATATATTAATTGTGCCTTTTGAGGATTTCCTCACTCCAAAGGAATTCTGTACTTTTTGACTTTGGAGATTTCATAACTAGTACTTAGTAGTAGATTAGATCATTGCTCACTAGTTCTCTGTCCTTATTATGTAAAAAAAAGTGTCTATTCACTTTGCCATGTGACCCTACTGTACATCCCTTTGCAGTAACCTGAATACTTTTCCCTGTCCCAGTGACATTTTTTTTTGGCCAGTGAAGGTTAGCAGATGTAATTCCAGCAGAAGCTTTAAATGTATATGAGTGTTTCAGCTTGACTTGTTGTCCTTCTGGTATCTACCATAAGAAGAGCATACTCCATGTAGTTATTGGTACCAGAATGGAGAGAGACACTTGAGAAGACCTCAATTAAATCTGCAGTCTACAGCAAAGCCCAGATGAGTCCAGAGGAGTAATATTTAACTTATAGTTTCTTGAATGAGGGGGGAACAATATTTATTCCTTTGAGCCACTAAGGCTTTGCAATAGCTTGTTGTGCAGCATTACTATAGCAAATATAATAAAGTCTCAAAACTTCCATGTGCCATTTTATTTTCCTATGTCTTTCTATACCATTTCAAACGAAAACACCTCTTTATACCATGCGTTTATTAATAAGGACAAACTGCATCTTCTGTAAACATCTAAGTTTAGAGACTCTGAAAGGCTTTTGCAGCCATTGTATTGGTGAGTATGCAGGAGCCTTATAACTATTTGAAAAATAAACATAACGATAAATGTTTATTTTGGAGAAAGGATGAAGAGTGGTTGGTTGAAGCTGCCTTTATTATCTTTCCTGAGTCACTGATCAGTGGCTTGGGCAGGAGTGCTGGAATTGAAGATTTTTCTTATGCATAGAAAAAGTTATAAAGAAGTAGATGTCATGTTTTCTTTTTTACCAGCACCAGTGAAAAAAAGTAGTGTAGCCTCTGAGTGTATTCACTCTCTCATAAGGGAACTATAAACACCTTCTCTACTCACTTATCCTCAAATATGTGACCCAGCGTCTTATTCATTTTAATTTCTAGTAAAGCAGCTTTATGTTCTGAATAAAATATACTGAACGTCAATTATTTCTCTGTAATGATCCCCCATGTCTTGCAAATGCAAGGCATACTTGGCTTTCTGTCTGTCAACAGCAATGCCTGAGAGCTCTATTCTGGACACTGGTATTCTCGGCCTCTTTGCTGTCACTGGCCTTCCTGTTGAATGTGGAGTGGGCATATTGACTTTTATAGGAGAACTAATGCTTATTTAATCAATGCTGGTGAATCCATATTGTCTTCTTAGTTTTGGTCCCTTACAAAATGTTTTAAAATCACCAGTTAATAATAAACCTTTAAAAAAATATTTTCACAAGTTTCTTTAATCAACATGTAATGTAGTTAATAAGGTGGTTTTATTTCTTCTTCTTCTTTACTAAAATAAGTAAAGATATTCAACTTTCAATTGTTTATACAAGAGAGAAGGAAAATAGAAACAAAACAGAAACACTTTATATTTTATGACCATATGATTCTATGGTGAAAACAATTTGCCTATTAAATAGGTGAACAAGTCAAAGAAAAAAAATCAGATTACTCTTTCATATATCTATTATTTAAAAATCTCTGGAAGTATGCAGTTTTCTGAATTAAGTTGCATATTGACTGTAAAATAAATGGCTATCCTAAAGACAAAAATTTTGGTCATTTGGCTCTGAATGATATTATTGTAGGAAAATGATGAAACAGTATGAGTTAAAACCTCCTAGAGTGCATTACCTGTTTAAGTGCAGATTCAGAAAACTTTATTTTGGCCTCTATTAGTTCCAAATGAAAACCTTGAGGGTGGGTGACAGACTCACTAGTCTTCTCTGCCCTTTTTTCTTAAGAAACAGATCCACTTGAAAGATTTGTCCAGCTAAAGAGCAATTGTAGAAGCAGCCTTTTATACATGGTGATGATTATTACATACATTAATACCAAATGGCTCTATTATCCTTCCAAATAGCTAGAAAATCAATAATTTTGGAGACCATGATTTTAGTTGCATCATTTTGTATTACTTTTTGCTGGGCTTTTAAATACTAGTGATACATAGGAATTACAGTAAAATATTCACACACTATTTTAAGTTCTCTATAGTTGTCAATTGGGGCTTTCAAGCCATTTTCAAATCGTACTTATTTTTTGAACAAATTGGAACAGAAAAGACAGAACTTGCTTTTAATAAAACATCTAGATTTTCCTGTCATTATTTTATATTTATTTTAAAAGAATTTATTATTCTAATTGATTGTTATTGATTGCTGCTATTTTTTCCAAATGTATTACAGCAGTCTTGTTTACAAAATAGGTTATTCAAATTATAAGAAAACTAGAATAATTAATGTAGCATTTTTTATGAATAGTTTTTTTAAGGTTAATTCATCACAATAATGCTCTTCTGATTCCTTACTAAGTAGAAAAAGATTCCTTTTCTTTCATATTATCTCCTCCAATCTTATATGGTAGATTTGTCGCTCTGATGGCATTGATGTGTCAGTTACAATGAAGTTGAAAATTCTCTGAGGATAAATGGCTTACTCAAAGCAGGTGGGAAACACTTATAATAATATTTCTTGAGGCACACTTATGGCAGTCTGTATTAAGGTGCTTTGGAAAACTCTATTATCCATGCCTAGGCAAACATGAAGAGCCTTTAGTATCCTCTGAATTGTTCTTCTTTAAATTTGCAAAACAAAAATGTTCAGTAAATTTCTTCCTTTTAGAGTAATATGTGTGTATTTGGGCTTGTGCATGTGTGTATAAGTGAAATATATAAAACAGGAAGAATATAGTATGCTACTTAAAAGTAATGATATAAAGACCTAAGCCAGTTTAACAAATAGGTAAATACTGATATCATACTTATTTGATAAGAGGCTGCATCCCTCTCTTTATCCTATCATTTTTCAGAATCCTGAAAAACACAGTAGTGGTACTATTTGAACCTAGATTTTAAGGAACAAAGACTGCCACTGTAGCTCAGCTGACTCTTATAGTTTCCACTTAGAAAAAAGGAAAGGCAAGACCTAAGATATGTACAAAAAAGGCAAGAGGCAGTCGCATGATTTGGGTAAAAGAAGAAATCAGAGAAGAAAATAGAAAGGAATGACAATAAAGTATCAAAAACTAAAATATTGGATATCCTTATCAAATTGTGTGTGTGGTAGAGGGGCTATCTGTGGGTTTGAATTTTCCCATTTATCTCTCTTCTCTTCTAATGTCCTTGGCTAGGGAGGTTATTTACAAGCAAAACTATAACCAAATAGGTTTTTAGGTACTGCTTTTAAAAGAAGTTGGCCCAGAATGTGATTGAGCTGTGACCCCCCTCACTCCATTAGAAGTACAAAAAACTCTTCAGTAAAGGCTGGTTTGGAAAATGTTTCTTAGGACAGGTTTGAGAGACTTCTTCAAACGTAGAGTGACTAGCTGTGTGGAACAGTTGTTCGTTGCTGTATTTAACATTCCTTCCCACCTGGTATCTGGCAGAGGAGCTCCTATATGGACATTAGAGTGTATTTAGCTTTTTTCTCAAAAGATAGGCTTTTGGGGTGGGTTTAAGGTATGCAGACAGGGGGTGAAAGAAATGAGGAGGGAACTGGGCTGGTACCTTTAAGGGAAGTATGAGGCCTGCAGCAAAATGTAGCCTAGTCATTTTCAGGTCTAGTGAAGAGCATCATTTTTTCCTCCTGAGTAGGGCAGACATGAAGAGGTATAAGTGGAACTGTGTTCTCTACCTGTAGGGCAAAGTATGAACAACAGAAAGAAGGGCAAAGCCATGTCCAAGAGAGAGAAAGTAAGTTTAAAAGATGAGAGGGTTTGGATAGGTAGGCAGGTGATAATACATGTAAAAATGGAAAATGATAATTAGAATGGTAACTGGAAATTGTAGAACTTAATGCTTATACTCATCATACACTGTGTGTGTATGTGTGTGTGTATTAGAGTTATAGAAAAATAGTAAGAAAAATATTTGAGATATCCTTTTGTTCTAAAAACTGTTAGGAATTTCTCCAGATTTGAATCACTATTAATCTAAACACCAGCTTATTAAGTTTTCTTTCTATTATGCATTTGTGTTTTTTTTTACCTTTCAAAGGTATGGTAATCAGTGAAAGGTGATACTATTTTGCCATAGCATGTTGTTAATCTTCTGTACCATGCCTTTATTTATTGTGTTATACTACCTTATTTATTCCTTTTATTGCATTAATGTGCTTTGATGATAAAAGCAAAGAAGTACATGCAAGATAATGAGCTTTTGGTCAAGGGTGAAAAATGCATGCTAGATTTTTCTGCCTACCTGACATTGGGCTTGTCAGCATCATATTAATTGGATCTTATTATAAGATAAGACTCTATTGTTTGCATCAAAACAAGTTTATATAGGACACTTAAATTTTTTTTTTAACTTTGGTTTTATTCTGGGCCACATGATATTTTTGCTTTAGAAATCCACTTCCTAACACAATCTGCAAGATGAGCAGTTTACTGAATTCAAGGGAAGCTTCAGGCAACTACTTGTTAGATTAAAACATGGCCATTCACATGGATATTTTCAAAGACATTTTCTTTCTTTCTTTACCGTGGAACTGTTTACCTGCCAACATTTTATCAACATGTTTTCAATGGGAAACTTATTTCACACTTTCTCATAACAACACCTCAGTAGCCCACATGTCTCCAATTTGTTAGGTCAGAATGTGCTGTTATGATAAGGGGAAAATCCCAAAATGCCAGTTTGGACTTTTTTCATTATGTTGCGCCAAAGACAGCATTTTCCTTATCATCAGTTATTGGGTATTATAGGTTGAATTACAGAATAAAGTTCAGCAAGGAGATACTCACATTAATTAGAGATCTTCAGAGCCACCCTTGCCTTAGAAGTATCTAACTAACTAAATAAAAAAATTAAGATTACTAAACCTACAGCAGAAGGCTTTGGGTTTTCAACAAATATTGAGATTGAATTATAATTAATATGGTTCTTTGCTGCTGGGTGAGTGATAAGGAGGCTTGGGTACTGGTTCAGGGTTCTGCTTCTCACTGGCTGATGTCCATCAAGTCCTTTAACTTTCCTCAGCCTTATTTCCTCCATGCAAAATAGTGCTACTATCCTATTTTGGGTAACTATAGATTTCTAAATATAAGGGGTGGTAATTGTTTGGAAATCAGGCAGTATATATAGTTTTAACTTCTTTACATCCAAAGAGGAGCTAAGTAATATACTTTATTTTATTTAAATCTTCAAATAAACCCAAGATGTGGTTGGTAAATAACAAAATAAGGATTCAGGTTTGATTGCCTATACTATTTCATCCCTTCCTGACTTGAGTTAGAATTTAATGCCAACAACTGAAATGAAGAAGACATGCCTCTGAGATCACCAGCATCTTGCCTGAGGGTTTCAGCTGTGGGTAAGTTCACTATGGATTCACTGAGACTGAGAAATAACAATGAAATATTCTTGGGGTAAAAGGATTTATGCCCAGCTTTATTCTCCTGGTGGTAGTTTGAGCACTAGAATCACATCTGCATCCAGCCGTCTGTGGGTCTGTAATCCTCCTTTGTCCCTGCTTCCACCCAGAGCACCGGGCAAAGCTCTTTAGATAGTGACTCAGTCACTAATAGTTCATTGCCTATGGGTGTGGAAAGAGTAGCCTAGCAGTAGGCCAGTTACATCATCAAGTAGTTTAGGGTCAGGTGAGGATCCTGGCCATAGGAACTTCCATTTTCTCCACAACCACAAAGAAGAGAATTCTAAGAAAATGTCAGCTGACTCTATTGATTCTCAACTCTAATTCATCTGTCTCTTTCGATCCAAAAGGGCTACACAGGCATCTAAATCTATGCATATATCTATATGTGCATATTTATTAAAAGATAAAGTCCAAGAGTTCATATTGATACCTACAATTCCAACCCAACACCTGATCTTCTATGATGTTTTTCATGAATCTATAATGCTTTTCTAACACTAAAAATCTGGCTCACATTATAATCAATATTTTTACTTATTTGATCATTTTAGTTATCTGTTTCATGTTAGTAATCTCCCAAATAAGCCAGCCACCTCTTTCCATGGCCTTTGCGCTCATTCTAAGCTGCTTCCTTGGCCATCAGATGCCTACTTCCTGGGTATCTCCCTCCCTCTCTATTCACCTCCCATTTGCCTCCTCGGCCACCAGCCATACTAGTAAGTCCTTATGGCCCACCTCCCACTGTCCCAGTTATTTTCTTCTAGATGCACTGTTGCTCCTTCACCACACCCTTCTCTTATTGCCCTACTTTCTATCTTGACCACCAAGGGTACTGATGACTGTAGATGACCTTCTACCATCCTCTTTTTTTTTTGCCTGGTTGCTTTCCTGCTATCCTGCCCTGCCAACTGCTTTCGTGGTCTTTATCCTTCCATAAAAGGGAAGAAAGTAAAGGACAAAGGAAAAGAGAGAAGGACTGATGGAAATAAATGAAAGAAAGGAGAATGGAGAAAGGGAAGGAGAGGGTAGAAGAAAGGGAAGGGGTGGAGAGAGGGAAGGGAAGAATGGGAAGAGAAGTCCTGAGAGGAAGAACTTAAAAAGGAGAACTATTGTACATAAGAGAAGGAAACAGGGGAATAAATTCTTAAAACAACAACAAATGAACCAGCAGAGACAATTCAAGGTGGGGAATATATGTATTCAAGCAAAGGCCTTGCTATAAATATAGAAATCCCTGTTTATTCATGTAAACTCTCCTGTGTCTTCTCATCACAGACTATGAACCAAAGTCCTTATTTGAACTGACAGTAGTCTCAAATATATTTACTTATTGATTAATGTAATCAATCTTTCAACCAAGCCAGCCAATTGGCTGTTTTGCCCACCAGAAATCAATGTTAATGACCTAAAAAAATGTTTTCTTCATGTCCATATAATCATATGCAAACATCAATAAACACACACATATATCCACATACACCTAAATAGAAGAAATCTTAGGATTACTTTAGTATGATTCAAATATATAAAATAGATGATATTTCTTTATTCTTATCAAACTTTACAGATGTGTTAGATTTCTTCTAAAAGGGGCTGTATCAATTTACATTTGCAAGAAGAATATATGGCAGGACCTATACCTTCCATTCACAAAAGCAGTAATTATCACTCATTTTATTATTTACTGAATTGATGACCTTAAAGTCAGAGTTGACTGTTATCTAAAGGTGTTTCCAAATTGTGAATTTAAGCATTAAAAAAATAGTTATTGGCCATCTAAAATTGTTCTTCACTATTGAGCTGTCCATTCATGTGTTCTGTCCATTGTATAATTGGATAGTCTTTTTGCTCAATTTGTTAAGAGGTCTTTACATGTAATAGATAGTAATCCATTTTATCTTGCCTAAATTGCAAATTTATATTCCAAATCTATTTTGTCATTTTGTTTAGTTTATGTGATAATCTGCCATAAAAGGGCATTAATTTTTTTTGTATTTTAAATCTATATATTTTCATTTTTAGTTTCTGAATTTTAAAATTTGGTTAAGAAGCTTTCCTTTATCTAAAATTGCATACTAGCTTTTTTTTGTAATTTTTTTGTTACAATTTAAGTCTTGCATACATTGATAACTTATCTACTGTAAGGTGCAAGTTAGATAATAGGTGAATATTGTTACTTATTTTACAGATAGATTAAGCTTTTTTCAGAACAATATAAAATAATTCATCTTCCTTTCAGTATGTTGAAATACCCTAATATTTTGGTTGCTATTTCTGGTCTATTGTTAAACCAAAACTGTATTGATTTGATTAATATGGGTTTATAATATGTTTGTTATATGGTGATCAAGTTCTCCTCATTATTTTTCATACAACTTGGAAGAGTTATTTGAGCACTTATAACTACTTCAAGATTTGAATATCATTTGATTCAACTTGTGAAGAAAAAAATACTTTCAGTGATTACACTTTGGAATTTGGGGAATTGCTTCAAATACAGATACCACTTTTTGGAGAATGGATACTTTGTTAAGTACTGTCTTTGAAAATAGAGAATAACTATTGAATTTGAATACTTATCATAATTCCAGTCAGTTAATAATGAATCCATTAATTTTAGTGATAGTATTTTAGGACTGTAAGTTTTTTTCTCACCTAATTATACAACCACATCTTCATCCAAACCTTTTTTTATAATTAAAAAGGAACATATTTTAAGTTGCCTGTGTTTAATTTGTATTATTTAAAGATTGGTTAGATTCAGCTAACCTAAATTTTCATGTAAAATTATATAACTTAAGAAAAATACATAATAAATTCTTTTTATGTAGTATATCATATAAAGCATAGTTTAGTGGATTATATTTCTTAGTTTATGCTAAAATTTGCTAAAATATCTTTTACATGCTACCTGAGACTTTTTGTTTAGAATACTAATTTAGATCATAAAGGGGATAGAAAGGGCACTTAAAGTCTTCTATGATGATCATGTCATAATTGATGCCTCAAAGATTATATCATGAATTAAGATTGGCCTAGAATACAAGTCTTCTGATTTGAATTTCAATTCTCAGTTCACTTGGACAGCTCATTCTAACTTGTGGTGAGATCACTATTTGACCATTTGAAAGCCTAAAGTGAAATTTATGTACATAACATACAGGTATTTTCAGAAATATAACCACCATGGTCACCCTTACCAGCATCACACTAATATACATATGCATATGTATAACTCTGGGAAGCAAAATTGAAAAGAGTGTAAAACAAGAAACACAAGATACCTGAGAGTCAAATGTTGCACTGGCTGGCTATAGTGTTTTATAATCTATAGTCAACTCATGAGTTTTCTACTCTTTGTGTAGGTACTAAGCAACAAGGATGAATATGACACTTCTCTCTTATTAGTATTTCAACATATCCTGAGATTCCAAAAATAATAAAAAAGTAGTTGGTGTATGCCCAGGTGCTTGGGCTTTATATTTATGACTTTGATTCCTGGTTTTGACTCTGCCACTTTAGGCCAAGTGCTAGGGTAAAATCATTTATATTCTTCAAGTTCCAGTGTTGGCATCTTCAAAATAAGAACAACAATATTTATACTGATAACTCAGAAAGCATTAATGAGAATAAAATGATAAATGTGTGTAGCCATAAAAGAAAAGTAAAATAAGATGATTTCAGACAGTTTTGAGTTTTAAACTTCATTTTCAGCATATAACACCTTAGTTTACATAGCACTTTGGGTCATCTTATTTAATATTACAAAAAATTTTTATATTAAAATAGGTCTCTTATTTTCTAAAATGCTTGGATTGGAACATCCAAAGATTAAATATCTAGTCAACAAGATACTGGACAAGACCCAGGTTTTCTTTTTCCAAACCCACTGCTCTTTTATGTGTTTCTATTCAGAACATCATTGCTTCATAATGTAGATCTTAATACTACTAGAAATAAAAATTCACTTAATCTAACTATAGTGGTTTTTATTCCTCCAGAGAAAACTGGTTACTCTGTAAGTACACAATTATATAATGTTAATAACCCAAAAGTACTTCTAGCAATTTCCAAAAGAGTTAATTCATTGGCATTTTCACAACTCAAATACAAAATTGAAATAGCCTAATAATTCAGAATAATATATCTTACTCTCCTATATTTCTAATAACCCTCTGAATGTGCTTTCTATTTGCAAATTCATGTCCCATTTCGGATTTCTCTAAATTCCCTTTTGTATTTTGATTTGAATGTTTATGTTATTATATTATGTTTGATTCTTTAATGTTTTTTATGCTTTGAAGGGAGGAAATACCTTATTAATGGAGTTGAAAACAGTGAGGTCTCATAAGCTCTCTTTCAGTTTTGCACCTAGGTAGTGTTTGTACATAATGGAAAAAAATAGCTAGTATCCATTGGGCAATTATATATGTGAAGATGTATTTCATAAATGAACTCACTAATACAACAACCCTATAAGCCAGATACTGTTACTATTCCCATTGTATAAACAAGGACACTGAGGCTCAGAAAGTCTAAGTAATGTCCCCATGTTCTAAGTACTTGTAAGCTCAAAGCAGAATTTTAACCCATACCATATGATTCCAAAGTCTCTGCTTTAAACTGCCATGCTACATTATCTCCTGTGATAGGCAATTGTTATATTTACAAGATAGAAGAAATATTGTCTCAAATTGAAAAGTGCAAACCAAAGCCATGACTGCTGGATTGGTTTACAGAGTTGTTTGATCTAAAAATTCAATTAAAGAAAGAACAGGGAGCTAAAATCTTTAAGGTAATTCAGATACTTTGTAACTGGATCAATAGAGAGTATACATATTGCAGCTTAGGACTTGATAAAACAAATGTCTAACTTAACGTTAACAGGAAAAGTATCACATTTTGAAGTTTTTCAGATTTCCAAAGATGTTATTTATTACCTTAAATAAAGAATACAACATCAGCACCCCATATCCACATCTCCTGAGAGGAAATTATCTATTATCATTCGCATTTATTTTTGTTCTGCTTGTAAGGTGCTTTATGAGGTACCATCTTTATGAGAAACAGATAAACAAAAGTGATTTTTAGTACCCTTCCTCCAATTATCATACCATTGTTTCCCCCTGAGTTTTCTTTGCCATTGTTCAAAACCTGCCCTTGGAAGTCATAAGAATTTATTTTATTTCTGGCTGTAGGATTCTGACAAACTATTTAGAGACATAAATCAGAAGTGATGCTGGACTTGAGAGTTTCAATGAAAGAACTAAGGAATTGAAATCTTCTCACCTTATTTTCATGGCTTTTGGTTTACTCTGGGTTACTCTTTTCTCCCTTTTTCCTTCAGTAGGTGTGGATGAAGAATAACTAGGAATCTTTCTCCTCTGGAGGAGGCACCCTTCACACAGCAATTCTGATGCATGGGCTGGGCATGTGGGAGAAAAGAAGGACACATTTGATGTTCTGCTACTTTGTATAGTTGAAATGACCCAGTACTACACCCAGCTACATAGCTGTACTTTCTTCTTTCTGATTGTGGGAAGGTAAATTTCAGAAGAATCACAGTTTAATCCCAGCTGTAGTACTTGCTCTTTTTAATACCACGGGGAAGTTACATTTTTAAAAGGCTTTATGAAACCCGTATTCTTGAGGTTTCTGAAGATAGTCAACAGTTTGGAATGGTCTATTCTTGACAGGACTCAATTGATAATGATCATCTCTGTTGACACCTTCCATGTTTGTGATAGATGCAATCCTGTTAATTTTCTAATAATAGATTCACCCACCAGTGACTCTAGATATCAAAATCACTCTTTCCATATATTCCGTATACAGAAATACATTTATATTTTCCATGTGCTCTAGTGTAGAGTGTGATGGAGTATAAATTAGATTTTAATGTTGGCTCTGCCATTTACCGGTCTTGTAACTGTTAGAAAGATAACATCTACCTCCTTCTCTTTTTACAAACATTAAATCACATGATTTTTTAGTTTTTTAGCAGTGCTACTGTTCTTTATTTCTAAACTAGGAATTATTTACATGGGTACTAACTACAGGAAAATGTGCCATCTGTCTCACGCCTATAATTTATGTCAGTGGATTTGCATGAAATGCATTTATGTGCTGATTTAACAATCATAATTAAGCTTAGGGCTTGATTTTTAATGCTTTTTATTATGGTTTAATACAAAAATTTAACTCCATGTTGTTTAGCTCTTTCAATTAGTCAGTTCTGCAGTTTGTTCTCATGTCACTGCCTCTGGCAGAATTGTTTCCATTATCAGTGAGGCTTTATGGGAAGCCCACAAATCATTATGCAGTTTGGCACAAGCTTTTAGGTTAATGAGATAAATCTGATTTCCCCCAGTCTTCCTATACCTAAAATATCTTTTCTGAGAGTCATATTTGTGAAAACGATTTGGCTTGGAAATCTGTTTAAAAACATGAAGGTAGCACGTCCCTTAGGTAAGGATGGTTAGGAATATTGGGATCATGCAATTAAATTTAATTGGATTAAGTAGAGCAGACTGACTTTCATAATTAATTTAGTCCCATGATTGGTCTTTGGGGGGACCATCCCAGCTGAAAAAGATTATTGTGGTGAAAAAGCATGAAATACTTTGATATATAAACCAAACCACAGATTACCTATGTATGTGTATCAGAAAGAATAAATGATTGTAGCAAAGATATAGAATATAAGATCAATATACAAATATCAAATGCTTTCTTATATATCAGCAATGAACAATTAGAATTTGAAATTTAAAAAATCTAGTAGCATTTATATTAGCACTAAAAAGTGAAATATTTAAGCATAAATCTAAAAATAAATATTTATAGGACATGTATAACTAAATAAATGAGATATTTTATGTTCATGGATTAAAAGACTCCATATTACTAATGTGTCCGTTCTATCCAAATTTACCTATGGATTCAATGCAATCCCAAAATCAAAATAAATTTGTAGATATTGATAAATTGGTCCTAAGGTTTATATGGAGAGGCAAAAAAAAAGTACCCAGAATAGCCAATACAATATTGCAAAAGAACTGAGCTGGAGGACTGACAGTACCCAAATTCAAGACTTAATATAAGCTATAGTAACCCAGGCAGCATAGTATTAGCAAAAGAACAGACACATAGATCAATGCGACAGAATAGGTAGCCCAGACAGAGACCTACAGAAATACAATTAACTGACTTTGTACAATGGAGCAAAGATCATCTTTTTCAACAATTGGCACAAGAACAATCAGACACCTACATGCAAAAAATTGAATCTAGACAAAGATATTATAATTTTCACAAAAATTAACTCAGTATCAATCATAGACCTAAATGTAAAATGCAATACTCTAAAACTTTTAGAATGTAAGAGAAGAAAATTTAGGTGACCCTGGGTTTCTTGTTGACTTTTTAGATACCACACCAAAAGCACAATCTGTGACAGACAAAAATTAGTAAATTGGACATAATTAAAATTAAAATCTTCTGCTCTTCTAAAGTCTCTGTTAAGAAAATGAAAAGACAAGTCCCAGACTTGTGAAAATATTTGCAAAGTGCATCTGATAAAGAATTTGTATCCAAAATATACCAAGGACTCTTAAAACTAAACAATAAAAAAACAGACAGCCCACTTGAAAAATGGACAAACTTCTGGAAAGACAGCTCCCCAAAGAAGATATGCAGATGGTAAGTATATAAAAGATGTCCAACACCATTTTTTCATTAGCAACTTATAAATTAAAATAAAAATGAGGTACCACTACACAACTATAATAATGGCAAAAATCCAGAAAACTGACAAAACCAAATGCTTGTGAGAATGTGGAGCAACAGGAGCTCTCATTCATTGCTGGTGGGACTGCAAAATGGTACAGCCGCTTGGGAAAATAGTTTGAAAATTTTGTACAAGGCCAAATGTAGTCTTACCATATAAGCCAGTAATCATGTTTTAAGTATTTAGCTAATTGAATTGAAACCATATGTCCATACAAGAAGTTTAAAGCACATCAATGTTTATAGCAGTTTATTAATAATCTTCCCAAACTGAAGCAACCAAGATGCCTTTCAATAGGTGAATGGATAAACAAATTAGAGACAGCCACTTAGTAGACTTACTACTCAGTTAAAAAAAAAGTTATCAAACCATGATAAAACACAGAGAAAAGCCTTAAGAGCATATTGCTAAGTGAAAGAAGGCAGTCAGTCTAAAAAGGCTACATAACTGTATTATACCAAATATATGATGTTCTGGAAAAGACAAAATTATAGACAGCAAGAATATCATGGTTACCAGTTAGCAGGAAAGAGGAGACAAATGAATATGTGAAACACAAGGAATTGTTAGGACAGTAAAACTATTCTGTATAAAACTGTAATAAGGGATACATGACATTATAAATTTGTCAAATGCCATAGAACTTTCCATCATAAAATCAAACCTTAATGCAAATTAAAAATAAATCATTTAGGAGGTCAGGCATCCCAGGAAAGAATGAAATTATTAGAATATAATCTAAATATATTAAAAATACACAAAATAACCTCACTTGAGGGGGTAGAGAATAAAGTGTGACCTAAGCAACTAGGGAAATGAATGGAGTCTGTAAGAAAGAAGGCGTAACAAGTGGCTTTACATAACCAATATAGTCTAGTTGAAAAATTGTTTCCCAAAGGGGTATGGGTTAACAGTTCTGATACTGATATAGTTGTATACTGGGAAATAAACGAATGTCAGATAGCAGAAGACAGAGATTTTTTCACTTTTGATTTGGAGGTTACAGATCAAGGAGGGTCAGGCTAGAATAATCCATGTGGTAATGGAGTAAAATTGGAGACTTCAATAAGAACTCACTTTTAACTTAATATAGCTACCAATGCAGTAATATTTATATATTTGAATATATATACAGGTTAGTGTAAAATGTATCTTTTTTGCCCTGCCATCTGAAATGGCCTTAAAAAATGATACCCAGTAAGAAAAAGGATACCTAGAACTCAGATCTTGGTTTCCAATACCATTCTCCAATAAAAGGAACCAACAGTCTGTCAATAGTGAATCTAGAATAGGGGTAGGAAATATACAAGATAAGCCTGGAGCATCTTGTAGAATCTGGAAATCACATACAGTCAGAAATAAAGAATTTTGAAACAAACAGGCAATCAATAACAATAGGGGTATGTCAAAAAAACACATAAGCAAACTCAAAGAGCTCTGTTATGGCTTGAATTATATCTCCCTAAAATTCATATACTGAAGGTCTGACTTTCAGTACCTCAAAATACAAGTTCATTTGGAAATAGGGTTGTTGCAGATGTAGTTAGTTAGAATAAGGTCATACTGGAGAACAGAGCTCTAATCCAATAAGACATTTGTACATATAAAAAGGAAAAATTTGGATAGCTAGCTGGGAGCAAACATATGCAACCTTAAAGAGCAGGTGAATCTGTTGAATTTTAGTTGGTATAATGTAGAGACCAAAGGAGATAAATCTTCCTCAAAAAAAGAATTTGCTCACAAGGAGCACTCCTATTGTGTAGAGTTTCAGCCAAGCCAGGGCAAAGTGGGTATCTTCCACTTACATCAAATCTACTTTTATTCACCTCATCACCTGCATGATCCTCAGCTAAATCAGTTGTGGCCCAAAATGCATATTTGATTTTAGGTCATTAGCAATCTAAAGCCTGGAACTTTTTGCAGGGAAGACAGCTTTTGAGATTTCTTGAGGACTCAGAGAATATTCCTGAAGTCCAAACAACACTGTTCAAGTCAAAGAAACACAAGTACCTTCATTTTCCTTCCTGTTCAGAACTATTATGACTAAAAATATTGCTCACCTTGATCACTATCTTTGTTATTTCAACTCAACAAACATGCTTTATGGGCTCTTATATGTTAATCAGTTCTCTTGGTCCTCTGGGGGTCAGAATCTTGCATGGGAGGTATAAAGTTTGTGAAAAATAACTATCACACAAGGCAGCATATGAAAATTGCCTATGAAGGAGTATATAGACTTACTGAAAATGGTAAAGGGTGGAGCTCTCATAGGAACAGAGAAATATAAAGGCCTTAGTAAAGTTATTAGAATTTCTTAGAGTATAAATTTTTAACTGAGTATAAAACCTGAAACTCATTGTGACAAGCTTAACAGAAATTAATATTAAATAATAATCTCTTGAGAAGAAGTTTACATTTCTGAGGGAATCTACAGCAGCAATTTTTCTCAGGGAAATTTAAGGATATCCTCTTTTCCCATTTAGGCAGAAGCTCTTTCTAGCAAGTAATGTCCTAGAGCCCCCCACTTATCCCTGATGCTGTCTCCTATTTTTCCATAATTAACCTTACCTTTTCCTTTGTTATGTGTCTCAGAAAATTCTGGTGAAAACTTCTCTCTTTTTCCTTTTTAATCTTTTTTAATGGGTACACTAAAGGGCTTTGTAAATAATGCTAAAAAGTTTCAGAAAACTGAACTCATTGGCTGGGATTTGAGAGTTACATGAATACTGTAATGTGAAATGCAACATCATGTGGCAATCTAGCTATAAATAGGTACATTCCACATAATGAGAGAGATTATAGATAAGCATCATGATGCAAGATATGTTAGTTTGCTCATTCATTCATCCATCCATTTACCCCAAACCTTTATTAAGCCACTTAGAATGTGCATCAAGTGAAGCCTACCAAAGATGGATAAGAAGATATTGTCCTTATGTTCCAAGTATTCAGTTTAGTTGGAAAAAGAAAAAAAAAAAACACAACCAGTGATCACGGTAAAGTGTGATAAATGTTTGAGAGCATTTTGTACATAGGTTAGTGCTATAGACCGTATGTTTGTGTCCCCTCCAAAATTCATATGTTAAATTCTAACATCCATTGTGATTTGATGGTTGGGGCTTTGGGAGGTCATGAGCTTGAGACTCAGTGATCTTAAAAAAGAGATGCCAGAGAATCTTTGCCCACTCTGCCATGAGAAGACATAGTGAGAAAGTAGCCATTTATAAATTAGCAAGCAAGCCCTAACAAGACATTGAATCCACTAGTGCCTTGATCTTGGATGTTATAACTTCCAGGACTAAATGAGAAATAAGTGTTTGTTGTTTATAAGCCATTTAATATATGGAGTTTTTGTTATAGCAGACTGAATGAACTAAAACAGGTTACATTAGCAGATATGGTAAGAGGCTGAGATAGAAGCTAGAGAAATCCTCTAGAAAGGAATAATGACTTACATTGAGTCTTGAAGGAAAAGTTTGAGATGTCCAGGCTGGAAATGGGGTGAGGGTAGTGAGGTTTTTGTGAACAAAGGCTCAGTGGTGTGAAACAGCCTGATGGAGAAAACTTGTAAGTGATTTGAACTAGCACTCTGTCAGAGCACTTTTCACAATAAATTCAAATGATTTATGTCATTTTATGTCATTATCCTGCTTGATTACCTGGTTTAACTGACTGGTACTGATTTGAAGTGTTGTATGGCAGATGTTGCTGGGGATTGCTTATTTTATTCCCCCGAGACCCTTCTGCCATTTGGATTGTTGTAGTCAATATCCATTCCCCTTGGTTTAGGACTTATACCCCACAGCCTTTTTCAGACAATGTCCCATTGGGCAATTGAAGGTACTAACTACCTCTGGGCAAGTACAAAGTCCCAGAACTGTTACCTCAAGGCAGGACAGACTGTGTTACAAATCATACTTCAGTGATCCCCTCAGGGTCAGCCTAGAGCTAAACTTTATCTAAATTCTGTTTGAATAGTTTCTTCCCTTTATGGGTTTATGCCCCCTCATCTATGTGATTTCTTTCTAAAAGCATTCTTTAATGAATCACTTTCATAAATCTCAATCTCTGGCTTTGCCTCTCTAGAACACAGCCAAGGCAAGTGGGGTCTGTGTTTCATTCATCTTTATGTCAAAGTACCAAAAAATAGAGACATACTGTAAGCATTGAAAAATGAATTGTTAAATGAGTGGATCTGAAAATTACATTTGATAGAATGCAATCAACACATGATAATTTGAAATCAGATAATAATTAACATTTATTGAACATTCACTATGCTCTAGGCATCCTGTTAAACTTGTTACATGTATAATCTCATTTAAGCCCCAAAAGAACCTCTGGAGGCAAATTGAATATTATCTACCTTTTACTGATGAAGAAACAGGGTATTAGATTAGATAATTTGATTATTTTGCTTAAGATCACCCAACAAGCATGACCTATTCAATTCCATTTACAATTTTTTGAGGGGAGAGTGCTGGTGGAAATCTGATAATATGAACTTCATTAATTGAAATTTAATTGATTTTAGAAGAGTTCAAAAACTGTCAAATATACAACGTATTTTTGAAGGCATTAACAAAGGAGCTGGATGCACTATTTGAGTCATTAAAAAGATACTTTATTAAGTTTATTTACATTCAAATATTTGTTATGATTTAAGATTCATACTAAAAAATAAATTTCTTCTCTCCCAAACATGGGTAACAACATATTGTTCTTAGGCAATACCCTGAATATCAGTTTGGCATCTGGATTATGTAAGGCATACTTGGATTTACTCCATGCAATTAGAATTGGGATTTTTTTGCTGCCAAAGCACTACGTTGCAGTTTTCACCTGGAAACAAGTATTAAGCATTTTGTTTGGTACTTGGAAAATCTGCCTTGACAGTACTTCATAATAGTACCAATTAGCAGGTATGCTGTTACACATAGCCTTCCAGACCCCAATTTAAATAGAAAATCGTGACAATTTCTTTTGTGAGATAGTTTCCATAACACTTGCAATGGTCCAGAATGTGAAGACCTACATGCTTATCAAGGAGAAAACAAAGGACCAAGGATACTTGTTACATAAACATGTACTTTGAGATTGAGATGATTGAATTGCCAGTTAAAGAGACTGACAATCACACTCTTCCAAAGCCAATTCTTGCTGAATTTCTTTAATAGCTACTAGCAAAGTTAAACCCATACTCTAATTACATTAGGTATCTAAAAGAGAAAAATAGTCTTATTGGCAGAAGACCAATATTCTTTTACATACTCTGAAACAAAACATATTTTGATCTTTTGTACATTGACTTCTATGAGCATTCAAAATAAAGTCTTCCACTTAACTAGTGAAGCAAGTAGAAATACGTGATGGGTATGCTAACTTAAACACAATAATGAAATGTACTACTAGGTTATCTATATTATATGCAAGCAATACTCCCCTGAAAATTACTGGACATTTTTTAAATAATTACTTATATATCACAAGGGAATGATGGATTGAGGAATAATTCTCAGTTGCATATGAGGAGGCCAGTGCTTAAGAATTACCTGGTCTCACTCTGAGATTTTTGATTCTGTGGATTTGAAGTATGAGTCAGAAAGCTGTATATTTACTTTTTAAATTCTTTTATGTGATTCACATGCATAGCTATGTTTAGAAACTGACTGTTAGTGCTTAACATATGAATTTATAAATGTTTTCAGATGTTGATAGTTATATCACATACTCTGACTACTCACATGTACGATTGTCAACATATCTATGTTGCTGGGCAGCTGCATCTGGAGAGGTCTCTCACTGCACACCAGGTGATACCTCAAGTTGGATAGGGGAGGATTCTTGACTCCGAATAGAGAAACAATTTTTGAGCAGGTCAGATGAGCGTAGGTAAGGAAGGAATTCATTAAAGCAAGAGCAGCAGGGAACGGCAGCTTCCTTGCAGGCAGGAGAGAACAGGGAAGTGCAGAGGAAAAGAGGCAAAGTCTAGGCTTAGGGTAGATTCCCATGCTAACTCTTAAAGCCAGGGTTACCTGGTGATCTGGGTCCACAGATCTGCACGGTGTGGGACTAGCCTGCACCACCCCGGGATTTGGGGGAGGTGTAGACCATGGGATGGAGTGAGATTTAGTTCTGGGAACTTCCCAAAGAAAGGAGATTTTCAGGCAGGTTATGAAGAGCAGGTTGCACAGCTGCAGATCTGTCCAGGTCAACTAGGCGATGGGAACTTGCAGGCCCAAATCTTATCTCTCAGCAGCCCCTCCCCACTTATCAGTAGTATAAAGCAGAGACCAAGTGAAGACTTGGAAGTAGAATGAAATAGCAATGAGACAAAATGCAATAATTTGAGCAGTGAGAAAGCTTTATTAAAAGTACTCAATTAAAGAAAGGGAAGTGTGGGCATCCTCAGAGAGGAAGTGCTCTGAAAGATGGGTTTCTGCCTTTTAAACATTTTTCAAAGGGCCAGGGGGTATAAATTTGTAAAGTTGTCTCAAAATGCTTATCTCTTGTGAGAGACATTAAGTCTCTTCTATTTTCAGTCCTCCAGGTAATTCTTCAAAACTTGACTTTAACACAAGGAATTGGTCAGTTCCTCTCCAGTATAGCAGCATCTTGCTGGGAACATACCGATCAACACTGCCCACCCTGCCCCCAAGGTGTATTGAGTTAAAGTCTGTTTGCTATAGAGCATGTTACGAATCTTGCTTCCTAATTTCCTGGTTTTCAAAATGGAATCTTATCTTTAAGACAGAATCCTTCCTGTTCTTACTATACTGTTTATATCTCAGCCTTTTTGGAAAATTAATCACAATGCTTGTCTCTGTCTCTGCCCTCCATCATCTGGAAGTAATTATTAATATATACATAGAACATTTTCTTCAACTTTAAACTTTAGTAAAGTTTTTCCTGTTTTTATTTATATAGCAAAAAGGTTTTGAATATTGAACTGTAGGACCTTCTTAATAGTATCTCACAGATGATATAATTCCAGAGTCTCAATGTGCCTATTTTTTCACCCCAAGACAAAACAATGTGCAGATTTCAGGTGAATTAAGTACTGATGGGGGGAAATCCCATGGTTAATATAAGATAGTGGTTATTTTAGTGAGCTGAGGAGAGGTGGCTAAGGAAAGCAGATGAAGATGCAGCTTATCTTAGTGCAGTGGGCATACAACTAGCATATGTTTACACATGGGAGTACATAAACCAATTTTGAGAGTTTCACAGATATAAATAATAGTGAGGGATTCAACATCCAAATTCTCATTTTTCATATATACTTTTTCCTCCAGCATATCTATGAGAGCCTACATCATTTTGCAGATTTGCATGTTCTGTCTCCCCTTTAAAAATCACCCTTGTCACACTTCACAAAACAATAGAAAACCTCTAATCTATTTCTAGTTTGTTACAGTAGATTGTGTTGGGATGTAAAAATCTCAGAGGTACCAAAGGAACAATTCAAGATGTTGATGTAGGTGCTGAGAAAATGAATGATTCAAATAAGTGTGTAACAAATCCTTTTGCAAATCAGTTTTCAATTTTGGATTTGAACAATATTGATGGAAGATCAAATTGATTTGTCAGTGGAGAACTCATTAATAATAACTTTTTGATAGGTCATCATGTAATTTTGGGATATAATACAGATGCAGTTCAAACAAATGAATGACATATTTTTTTCTATCCAACTACTTGTTAATGTGAACAAGGTATATCACCATTTACATCTATAAAAAAAAGATTGCATGTGTTTAGTTATAACTAACATTTCCACTTACACATTTCAAGACAAATGAGTCTATTTATTTGAATTCCTACTCTAGACTACTTTCATAGTCTGTAACCATACTGAAATACAAGATCAAATGAGTTGCATCTCAAACTATTTACAAATATTACAGAATATTATTTCAATAGCCGGGTTTCCAACCCACTGAAGTGTTATACCCCTTGATTTATTTAGGATTAACAATGCCTCTCAATTATGTGCTTTAATTTTCAGATTTATTTCTAGCTATTTAATAAGTTTAGGTGCTATTATAAGAATTATGTTTTTTAAATCAAGACACTATTTTAGAGTAGGTTGAGGTTCACAGCAAAATTGAACAGAAGGTACAGGGATTTTCCATATACTCCCTTCTCCCATACCTTTATAGCTTCCCAAATATCAACATACCCCACCAGAGTGGTATATTTGTTACAAATGATGAACCTAATTGATATATAATAATCACCCAAAGTACATAGTTTACATTATGACTCACCTTTAATGTTGTACAGTCTATGGTTTTGGACAAATGTATGCTGACATGTATACATCATTATAGTATCATATAGAACATTTTCACTGCCTGCAAAATTTTCTGTGCTTTGACTATTCATCCCTCCCTCTCCCAAACCCCCTGGCAACCACTGATCTTTTTACTGTCTCCATACTTTTGCCATTTCAAAATGCCATATAGTTCAAATCATACAGTAGGCAAGATGTTCAGATTGGGTTCTTTCTTTTACTGATATGCATTCAAGGTTCCTCCATGTCTTTGCATGACCTGATAGCTCTTTTATTTTGGTGTTGCAATATGCCATCATCTGGACATACTAGTTTATTTATCTACTCACATACTAAAGGACATGTTGTTTGCTTCCTAGTTTTGACAATTATGAATAAAGCTGCTATAAACATCTGGATACAGGTTTTTTGTATAAGCATAAGCTATCAGTTCTTTTAGGTAAATAAGAAGGACCATGATTGTTGAATCAAATTGTAAGAGTATATTTAGTTTTAGAAGAAACCACCAAACTGTCTTTCTACTGTTTGGTGGGAAATCTGCTATACCATTTTCCATTTTCACTAGCAGTGCATGAGTGCTCTTGCTCACATCCCCACCAGCATTTGGTGGTGCCAGTGTTATGGATTTTGGCCATTCTAATAGGTATGTAGGGGTATCTGACCTTTGTTTTTCTAATTTTCATTTCCCTAATGACATGTAATGTGGAGCTTTTTTCATATATTTATTGTCCACCTATATGTCTTCTTTTGTGAGGTGTCTGTTAAGGTGTTAAGGTCTTTGGCCTGTATTTCTTAATCTAGTTAATGACTTTTTTATTGTTGACTTTTAAGAGGTCTTTGTGTATTTTGAATAGCAGTCCTTTATTAAATGCATCTTTTTCAAATATTTTCCCCCAGTCTGTGGCTTCTTTTCATTTTCTTGACATTGTCATTCACAGTGTAGAAGCTTTAAACTTTAGTGAAGTCTAGCTTATCAGTCATTCCTTTCATTTATTGTGCCTTTGGTGTTATATCTAGAAAGGCATTAACATAAACAAAGTCATCTAGATTTTCTCCTATGTTATCTACTAGGATTTTTAAGGTTTTGCATTTTACATTTGGATCTGTGATCCATTTTGAGTTAATTTTTGTAAAGAATATAAGGTCTATGTCTAGATTCAGTTTTTTTGCATGTGGTTGTCTAGTTGTTCCAGCACATTTGTTGAAAAGATATTTTATATCCATTGTATTTCTTTTGCTCTTTTCTTAAGATCAGTGGGCTATATTTATGTGGGTCTATTTCTTGGCTTTATTCTCTTCCATAGCTATATTTGCATATTCTTTTCACCAGTACCACACTGCTTGATTACTCTGGCTTTATAGTAAGTTATGAAGTCATGAAGTGTCAATCCTCTAACTTTGTTATTCTTCAATATTGTGTTAGTTCTGCTGTGCCTTATGCCTCTACATATAAAATTTAGAATCAGATTGTTAATATCCAGAAATATCTTGCTAGGAAGTTGACTGGGACTGCAATGAATTTATAGGTCAATTTGGGAAGAACTGACGTTTTGACAATATCGTGTCTTCTTATCCATGAACATGGAATAACTCTTCATTTATTTCGTTGTTGTTTGATTTCATTCATCAGGGTTTTGTCATTTTCCTTATATAGATTTGTACATATTTTGTTAGATTTACACCTAAGTATTTCACTTTTGGTGGTACAAGTACAAATGGCATTGTAATTTTAATTACAAATTCCACATTGGTGGTATATGATAAAATAATTGACTTTTGTATATTAAACTTGCATCCTACAACTTGATTATAATTGCTTATGCTGGGAGGTTTTTGGTTGATTTCTTTAAGACTGTTTGTATAGATGATCATGTGGTCTGCAAACAAAGACAGTTTTAGGTCTTCCTTTCCAATCTGTATATCTTTTATTTACTTCTTATTGCAATAGCTTCCAGTCCAGTTTTAAAAATGAATGCTAAGAGGGGACATCTTTGCCTTGTACTTGATCTTAGCGGGAACTTCAAGTTTGTCACCATTAAGTGTGATGTTAACTGTAGGTTTTTTTGTGGATATTCTTTATCAAGTTGAAGTGGTTTCCATCTATTCCTAGTTTACTGAGTTTTTATGTAAATGGTTGTTGGATAAATGTCAAATGCTTTTTATAGATATGATCATGTGGTATTTGTCTTGTAGCCTGTTGATGGGATGGATTACATTAACTGATATATGACTATTGAACTAGCCTTGAATACCTATATAAAGCCCACTCAGTAATGGTGTATAATTCTTTTTATACATTGGTGGATTAAAATTGCTAGTATTTTGTTGAGGATTTTTACTTTTGCATTCATGAAGTGTATTGGTCTGTAGTTTTCTTATAATGTCTTTTGTTTTGGTATTAGGGTATATAGGGTATTAGGTTATTGGTCTAGAGTGAGTTAAGAAGTATTCTCTCTGGTTCTATCCTCTGAAAGAGATTGTAGATAATTGGTATAATTTCTTCCTTAAGTGTTTGGTAGAAGTAACCAGTGAACCCATATGGGCCTGGTGCTTTCTGTTTTAGAAGGTTTTTAATTTTTGATTCAATTTCTTTAATAGATATAGGACTATTCAGATTGTCTATTTCTTCTTGTGTGAGTTTAATCAGATTGTGTCTTTTAAGAAATTAGTCCATTTTGTCCGGGTTATCAAATTTGTAGGCGTAGTATTCTTTATTATAAAAGAATAGTATTCTCAGGTTCATGGTAGTTCATTGATATCCTTTTGAAATCCATAGGATCTGTAGTGATGTCTCTCATTTCTGATATTAGTAATTTGTTTCATCTTCTTTTCTTCCTTAATTAGATTGGCTATAGGCTAATCAGTTTTATTGTTTTTTTTTCAAAGAACCAGCTTCTAGTTGCATTGATTTACTAATTGGTTTCTTGTTTTAAATTTCATAGATTTCTGCTTTATTCTTATTTCTTCTTTTCTCTGTTATTTAGAATTTAATTTACTCTTCTTTCTCTAGTTTCTAAATCAGACAAAAGCTGATTATTAATTTTAGATCTTTCTTCTTTTCTAATATATGCATTCAATATTTTAGATTTACCTCTGAGCATTTCTTTTGCTACATTCACAAATTTTGATAAGATATGTTTTCAATTGCATTTTATTTAAAGTCTTTTTAATATTTCTTGAGATTTTTTCTTTGGCCCATGTGTTATTTTGGAGTAAGTTGTTCCATGGATTTGGGAATTTTTTTTCAGTTTTCTTTCTGTTTTGACTTCTAAGTTCATTCTCTTGTGGTCTGAATGCAGACATGGTACAATTTCTATTCTTTTAAATTTGTTAATGTGTATTTTATCCTCAAAATGTGCACTACTTTGGTGAATGTCCCATGTGATCTTGATGGGGTTGTGTATTCTGTTGTTAGATAAAGTAGTCTTTAGAAGAATTATCATTTAAAAAAAATTCAATTACTTATTGCTATTAAATAGACATAAGTTTTCTTTGTTGCTCTTGTAACAGTGACATTTTGAAATTCATTGATTAATACTAATAGTTTTTTAAAATTTTCTACACATACAGTCATATCATCTAAAAATAATGACAGTTTTAATTCACTTTTCAAAAATTTATGAATTTATTTTCTTTATGGTCTTACTGTACTTCCCAGATCGTCCAGTAATGTAATGTAGTGCTTCCAGTAAATACTCAGGAAAATGTCTTGGAATATCTTATTACATCAGGGATTTATTTTTACTGTAAGCTATTTGTAGATACCCTTATTCAGGTGAAAGATTTTCTTTTATCTCATTCCTGATTTTCCAGTAGTTGCTCCAATAATTCTTATAGTTGTTGTTCATGATATCATTAAGCATGTATGGCTTCTGCATATTGTCTTATGTTTTTCTGCACCTGTTAATATCACATGAGAATTCATCTTTATCCTAATTGTAAAATATATTGATTGATATTTTGAATCTAGACAAAACTTTCAGTCTATTAGTAAAACTACTTAGTCATGATATATTATCCTCTTTAAATATATTACTTTTTAATATATCAGTATATTTTCATGTAATATCACCACATGTAATTTATAAAAATATATACTATGCAATTATGCCTCAATATTATCCCTCAATTAATTATGATTTTTTATAAAGTATCTTCAACCTGAACATAAGTGTCATAGAAAGAAGTATTTTACAAATACTGGATATGAAATAAAAAGCGAGTTTAATCTCAGTTTTGCCTATCAACTATATGATTTTAGGTGAGTCATTTAACCTCCCCAGATACCTCATTTGTTAAAAGAAATTTACATATAGATATCATCTAGCTCTTTCAAGAACAGCGTAAAATAGTTTTTAAAAGTGTCAAGGTCAAAGCAGCAATACAACAAATGTCCATCAAACTTAAATATGGTATGTTGTTAAGTATCTTCATAATCTTATCTTGAATAAAGATGTTAAATATTCTTCACTGACATAACCTTTTAAATTTGTAATGGTCTCTCATATAAAAGAAGAAGCGCCCTCTTTTTTGTTGTTTTGTTTGCTGGATTGAAGTTATAAAATGGAGTATGGCTACTTAATTTAAGAAGAATTTCTGAAGAGTAATGAAAGAGGGCCTTATAGTCTATCATTATTATTTTTTATTATTTTATTTATTTTATTATTTTTATTTCATTATATTTCTATTATTTTTATTTTTTATTTATTTTTTGTCTGCTGGCACCTAACTTAATTCCATTATGCAATTGAGTTGGGGAAGATTCTTAGCACCTTCTTGCCTTTGGATGTCCCCATTTCAGAAGCCAATTTAGCCAGATCCTTGCTCTTCTGTCCCTCTTTATAACCACCTTGTCATATAAACTAACCTTGCATATAAACCTACAAGCAAGCTTTGGAGTTCCCTTGATTTCTGTTAATTAGCCAATCCTTTTGTTGATTCCAGGCACTACAGACACTCTTCCATTAAATTTTCTCTTTTTATTTTTTATTCTCGTATGCGTTAGTTTATTTTACCTACAATAATAACCTTGAAATATGCTACAGTGAACAGGAAATGTCATTGCCTTCAAGGAGATTATTATTTGGGTCGATTGAAAAATTATACAATCTGCTTTATAAAGTATGATTGATGACCATCTGTCATGGATTTGTTAAAATATTCCATCATGAATCTGATGAAAGAAAAATGAGTGAAAAGGACTTGCACTTACTCATGATGATATTTCAAAAACCAGATTGACACCCATGCCTTAAGAACAAAACAAATGACAAAATATATTAAATAATGGTTTTCTGCAATTGGACAACAGTCCATGGAAGACAGTGATCCCTGCAAAAAAAGAAGCAATCAAGGTGATCTCTGCATGAGCCCAAAGCTGAAGTGCAGGGAAGATATACCCAAATAGAGCTCCGCAGCCTCCTTGCGTGAGTGTGAAGAGTCAGAATTTGTGGGAGTCAAGCTGTCTAGAATTAATGGGGCAGAGTGCCAGAAGAAGAGCTGTCCACAGAATGTGCACCGTAGACCCAAAGGGGGTTCCTCTCCAGTCTTCACCTGAGTATTGATAAATGCATATGTGTGAAGAAACTCCCTGAACCCAGGGAAGGCAGACAGGTAAAATGAGGTCGAAAAATCAGACAGGGCCAGGAATAATTTATATTCCAGATAGAGAGGAAAGGCTTCTCAAAACATGGAGTATTGGTAGAGTTCTCAGAGGGAATTGCTTCAGTAGTGAGGCATAATTTGCCCTTCATTAAATGCTCTTTTGGAAGTGTGTAAGAAAACTTAAAAATAAGTCTAAAATTAATGAATGAAATTATTCCCAAGTAACTTAACTACACCAGGAAATAAAGCGTCAATATATTTAAAGGAATACACACACACACACACACACACACACACACACACACACACTCACTCACTCACTCACTCACTCACTCACTCACTCAGAGAACTCCAGCATCAAAACACAAAATTCTTGATTGCATCAAATAAAATTAACAAGCATGAAAAATAAAAAAATATGACTCCTGATGGTAATAAAAATCAGTCAACAGAAGTTGGACTAGATTTGGCACAGATAATAGAATTAGCAAACAGCAATGAT
This sequence comes from Manis pentadactyla, assembly GCF_030020395.1. Classification (NCBI taxonomy): domain Eukaryota; kingdom Metazoa; phylum Chordata; class Mammalia; order Pholidota; family Manidae; genus Manis; species Manis pentadactyla. The sequence continues at coordinate 22,292,116 of NC_080023.1, forward strand.
AAAATAGCTATTATATATTCCATATTTTCAAGTAAATAGAGGAAAGCATGAACATTGCTTCCTTTTTTTGCAGGGAGAAATGAAATACATAAAAAAGATCCAGATCAAACTCCTAGAAATGAAAAATAAATATCCTAGGTGAAAAGATCCTATGATCAAGAGGATATTAAACACTGCACAATACTAGTGACTTTAAATATATAAAAAAGAATATACATAAAATGAAAAACAGAAAAAAGATTGAAAAATAAAATATAGTCAGTCAGTGAGCTGTGACAAAATATTAAACAACCAAATATACGGGTACTTAAAGTTTCACATAACTGTGCAGGTTAGTTCATTAGTAAACTGAGGGTTGGCTGGTCTGTAATTATTTCAGTTGAGATGACCCATCCCTGGTTTATGTGATCTCTCATTCTCCAGTAGAAAAGCCCAAGCTTGTTCAAATGATGATGACACAGATACAAGAAAGTAAACAGAAGTGTGCAATATCTCTTAATACCTACATTTGGGCCAGGATAACTGTCACGTTAGCCTCATTAATTTTGCCAAAGCAAGTCCAAGGTCAACCCAGATTCATGAGGTGGGGAAATGAACTTCAGCTTTTGAAGGCATCACTTTGTAGGAGTTCCACGACAGGGAAGATTGGGGAAATTTTAAAATAATTTGTCTGTCATGTATATTTCAATGATAATTACCAAACCCATGTTATATTGCATGGCACTTGTTGTTTTCTCCAGCTTCTGTTTCAAATAATAAATAGGTGGTTTAGACATAAAGGACAGGCTTGGTCTTAGTAATAATTTCATTTTCTCAAAGTTTATTCTATGACTACATTTCCACTTGGAATGGTTATACTTCTTTCCACAATTTTCCCTAATATTTCATATCCCTCTATATTCAGAGCATAGTTGGACCCTGAGATAATATACTAGACTTCATAACATCTATTTTTTTTAACCAAAATTGTGTATCTTTCAATCATGCAGCAATATTTCATTTGGGAATAATTAGAAGGCGTTTTACTTTCTTAAGCAAAACCACTTCAAGTGTAAGATACTATAGAAACAAATTGATTGAATAATATATAACATTCCAGTGTAATGCTGCAGTGAGCTAATAGCTTGTTACTCAAATATCTGAATGCCAAATCCCTCTAGGCTTCCTTTGAAAAGCTCCATATATACTCTCATTCGTGCACTACAGAAAGATAAAATAGAAAAGCCCAAGAGTTTCCTATAATTATATAATTTATTCTCTTTATCTTAAAATAAAGCCAGTTAGAAAAGGAGCTTGAATATTTGGGAGAAAATAATACATTTAAAGAATTAATTGGTTCTTTATTAGGAAATTATTTTCAGTAAGTTGGTATAATATTTCTTTGTTAAATAATCTGAAATGGAGAAATTGTCAATTAAGAAATGCTGAATAATTTGCCAATGTGAGAGAATTAACATAGATATTTTAATTATTACTTTCATATAAATTACTTATTGCTTATCTTAAAATATTTGTATTAGAAACATTTCACTCTAACCAAATCTCATGGATCTAAGCTCACATGTCCAACTCCCAGGTGCAAAGTGCAGTGGACATTGACTTGTTTAGCTTCCCATGCCTTTAAATATTCTATTTTTGTTAATTGTCCAGTTTGTGAATCTTGTCTTCCCAAGGCAGAAAATACAAATCTTGTATTATCAGGCTCCTGTAAAACTGTGTTTCACACATACAATGTAGGTTTTTCCATCAGATAAACTAACAAAACTGATTCAATAGTGAGCAATATAAGACGATGAATCTTCTAACAGATGTGTTATAAAATACATCTGATTCTTTAAGGTAGAAAGTGATAGAGGTTTTGGCTTCCAGTTTTGATCATGGTAGGTGTCTAAAAGCAGTGATGTGTGTTGTCATTAGCAAACCTCCCATGTGCTTGCTTGGGCTGCAGGGAGGCCCAGTGAAATTTGAATTTCAGATAAATATTAATTTTTTACTATAAGTATGCCCCAAATATGAGGGTACTTTTACTAAAAAAAAAAAAAAAGAAGAAGAAAAAGAAGAGGGAGCTGGTGTTTGTCTGTTTGTCTGAAATTCAACTTTGTTTGGGTCCTGTATTTTTATTTGCTAAATCTGTCAAACCTTTGCCTAGGCATTTCTGACCATTTAGCCTGAAAGTGGGTTTCTAACCTCTTCTTGAGACACTGTGAGCTACATAAAGTAACTTTACAAAATTAGTTTTGCCTTAAACTACCTAGAGTTAATTTTATTACTTACTAAATAAAGTACAAAGACTTTTTGATATAGTATAAGAGGAACTAATGAGTATTATAGAAATAGGAACAGTTGAATAAACTGCATGTGCAATCCACTTGTCCTTATCCCAAGGACAAAGAAAATGCTTACTTCAGCATGGCAATGGGAATTACAGTTTTCACTGAAGGCTAGAATCATTGAGAAGGGCTGTAGTTGTTTTTCTGTTAGCCCAAAGATAACAGTTGGCAGTTGGTACCTTTAAACTGACTTTATGATTTTAGTGGAGATGACAGATACTGAGGTGGCAGAGGCCTCTGTCACTGTGGCTCTGAAGTCTACTTGAATAATTACACCCACCTGGCCACTAGTGTTAAGTGCTACATAGTGGGTATAGTTATGCAAATAGATTTCAGAGGCATAGTGGCAACCAGAATGGCCCAGTCCTCAATGATATTTAGCTGTGGCTGATTTATCACTGGTACCAAGCACCCAAGGAAATGCAATGTAGGAAAAATAAATCTCTAAGAAATTTCTCTTTGCAAAGAAATCTAACTAGACTCTATCAAAGAGTCAGATATTCTTGAGAATTTCTAAGACACAGTTTGGAAAAGAAAATTGGGATTACCTTAAGAATGTTGTCAAGAATAATGTTGCACAAACATTCTATACACCTTTCAGCTAACTTTCTCCAAGGGGACCTGTGCCTAGGGTAATTTCGCCCAGAGAAGAGCCAAGTACACAGACTGTTCATATTCAGTGATTACACTGATTCTGAACTAACACAGATTCCTGGTTTAACTATGCACAACTGTGGTATACAGGTTTCTGGGGGTCAGGTGGTAAGTGGGGTTTGGCCCAACTTTCCCTTGAAATGGCCTAATTGGTCTATAAATATATTCTGTACTAAATCTCAATTTCTAATTTGTAGTTAGGAGAAGCATAATCAGCAACTTGACTGTACCTACATTGGCTCTCTGACTTATGAGATGGCATAAAAAACAAGTGGCAACTTCTTGAGTATCTCTCTTCATATCAAAATAGTAAAGCAAAATCAAGACTTCATCACTGATAAAATGTAAAGATTGGAACCAACATCAAAAACTTAAAAGGTGCATTAATAATGATTCTGCTCATATTCAGACCTCCAGAACTCTGAGATCTACTAGCTTATACTATCCAAGAACAAAACAGAGTAACTGGCAGCTAAAATGTCCGTGGGGATATTTTAGACTTTTTTGCACTGGAATAAAAAGGAAGAAAAAAAAAATTGTATTGTTTAGCATTCAGTTTTGATTTTTAAGGGGATATAGGCTGTTTGTTAACCCAATCTTGGTAGAAAGATTACAAATAAACACAAAGCATCCCCTGATGTAACTTCTAGTACTGCCATGTCTTTTGGAAAAGTTAAAGATAGTGACAACACCATTATAAATGCACAGTAACCAAGGACTTCCTTAGGAAATTCAGTTTTGAGTCATCCTGCCAGATATATAACACTGATCAATTGAGCCATTAGCTGAGGGCAAACTGAACATGAAATATATATTGAGAAAAATAGTCCCAACATCAATGGTAATCTTTTAATCAGTGGCAGAAATAAAGAATGTGGTATCTATCTTATCTATTCCTTCATCTCTCCATCTGTTTGTCTATCTAAATATTTCATTTTCTTCTTTCTCTTCCTTTTTTGCTTTATTTAGTATCTATTGAGTAGAGGTTAACATTATCTCATCTGTAAGCTAAAAAATATCACGATAGTTATGATTGGTCTATAGGAGTACGATACAATGAGTTACAAGAAATACATATTTGGTCATTCAGGAGACCAAATATATATTTCCCAAGTATATTTGGTCTTCATTCACAGTTCCTGAAAACACTGCAGAATCTTAAAGATGAAAGGGATATCTTGTCATGTTAATGAACTTTTGGCCCCACCCAAGGGTGGGGGCTGGAGGTTCAATCAGCCAATGGCCAATGACCTAGTCAATCATGACTGCATTGAAGCCCTCCCAACAAACCATGAGAAGAGCATATCCCTCTCTTGGATCCTGCTTCTCTGCCAGAGAGCACTTCCACACTTGGGAACCAGAATGCTCCACATGCCGCTGAGCCAGGCCCCAGGCTCCACAAGGATAAAAGCTCCTTTATTTGGGACCTTGCCCTAGGTAACTCTTCCCTTGGCTATTAAACTTGTATCCTTAATGGTATCCTTTCTTAAACTCGTGAATGTAAGTGTTTTCCTCAGTTCTGTGAGTCACCCTAGCAAATTAATCAAACTTAAGGGGGAGGTTGCTGGAACCTCCAATCTGTGCTGGTTCATTAGAAGCTCAGGAGTTACTACTGCTGTTTACTGTTATTGTTGTTTAGGGAAAAATAAAGCACAAGGAGAAATGAATATTACAAAGAAATCTTGGACTTGTAGATTCAGTAACAGATTTGACCTCTTTATAGGGAAGAGTGATCACTTTTTATTTGTATAAAGAATAGTTGGGCTATGTTTGGGTGCATGCTATTGTTTCTAAGTTTAAATAGGGAGGGAGTGTACATATTGCTCATAATAATGTTTGACCAATATTAATACCTTAGCTTAATGGACTTTTGCGATTTGCAGTGGTCTAACATCTTTAACTACCCCATCTATATTTAAAAATTATTTGTATTTTGTACATTGCACTGCTAAGTTACAAGGCAGGAAACTTTTCCCCAAGAATTCCTTGCAGCCCAGATGCAGGATAATGATGCACATTATGCTAGTCAGATGTACTAGCATAAGATTTACAGGTAAAATGAAATGGTTACTTGAAGGGTGATCATTGATATTTGAAGAATGTGCTGATGGATGAATGTCTACTTGTTGAAAAAAATAATCAGTTTAAAATGCAGTTGTAATCATAGTTCTCTTGTTCCGTTTTCCCATTGTCTCATAAATAACTGTGAAACTTGTTTTATAATTTAATGTTCTGCAAAATATAGTCTCATTTCAAATTTCCAGATATTTGTTTCACTACCTTACATGCCTTAACCTTTAATTTATCTCTGCCTGCTCTGATTTGTTATATGGACCACCAATTTATCAGACCTGTGTCCTTTAACTTCCTCCTTTCCAGGTGCTCTTGAGCTTTGTCTGTCACAGGTGCTACCCTTTGACAAAGGTAGACCTTCAGGAAGCCTTTCTTAAATATCCAAACTCAATGATTTCTTATTCTGCCTAAGTCTTGTATTATGGGTATCTCTGATTTTGATTGTAATGTAAAAAATTATCTTGCTTTCATACACATTTTAATGTTAAATTTATAAAGCCTTAGATTTTCAGAATTATAGACTTTAAATCATAATACTATTCAAAAGTAAATAATCATTTAAAATTTTATATCTAGAACTGAGCACAGAGCTACTATGTAATATGAGTATGAAACCTGTCATTCTGAAAAGAATGCCTTTATAAACTCACCTGAAAATCAGCACTCACTTTAAGATATATAAAATTAGGTCCAGAAATAGTTGTATGAATTAAAACTAAAACATAAAAAACAAAATACAAGGTCCATCAATTTTCTGGGTACTCAAGCAATTGATAGGCCCAGGTGAAGAAAAGCAAATTTTCCTTGTTAAATATCCTCTTGATAAGGGAATAGGATATTCTTGAAACTAGAAAACATTTTGCAAATCAGGAGATAATAAATAAAACTTTACATAAACAGTTTAAAACCAAAATAAATATTATTTTAAAGATTCAATTATTTGTATATACTTAGAAAATTAAACTGTGCTTTGAAAAAAGATTAAATTTAAGCAAAATAAACACAATTTTTAAAAGTATTTAATTTCTCTTGAAAGATTAGTTGTGAAATGCCCTACTACCTCTACCAATGTATTGAACAGTAGAGTGTAAATAGATCCCAGATATTCATAAAGGTGATTGTCTTTGTAAATTATTTCTGCTAGTGTTACAGTGAATCTCTGGTGTATTATAGTTCTATAATCACTTGAGGGCCAATTAGTATTTGAAATTTATCTTTAAAATTTTAGTTTATTGTTACCTGAGATGTTTTGGTTTCAAACTATACTGCATTTATAACCCTTAGGCATCTTCTGTTTGCAAGATTTACTTACTCTGACTGCTTAAAACAATAAACCCCAGAATGTGCTATTATTTTTGAAGAGGACAGTAACACAAATGCAAGCGTTTGAGTAGGCATCATTTCTGTCCCTGATAAATTCCAAAGGCTCCTGGTTATTATACCATTTAGAACTTCCCAGGGTCCCATTTTCCAGGCCAGATTGCAAAAGAAAACTCATAAAAATGGAAATTTATAAAAGAAGTAACACTGTGATGCCAGTGTTCAATGGGGAAGAATTGCTTGGCCAGCAGTCCAAACACAGGAATGAGCATCTTACAATCTTCTATGTGTACTGTCCCCATTAATTTATATAAAGGACAGCTGAAAGAAAAAAACAAAAACAGAACAGCCATTTTAGCAGACATGCAGAAATTTAAACATTAAGAACAAGTTTAAAGGGCTGAATTGACTTTAAAAGTGAATTTGAAGGACTTTAAATAGGGGCTTACTTAGTCAATATTTCAGAATATTTTAATTAAATCAGTGTTGCTCAGGGTTGAAATCTTCCCCAAGGATCCAAATTGGACACAGATAGCTCATCAAATTGACATTCTCTGGTTCTTTTTCATTAATGAAAGCCTGTATATATGCTTTAAATGTCATCTGATATTCCTTCTGGAAAAGTGCAATTAGGAGGGCAAAGTCGCATATATAGTGCTTAAAGATCTGCCATGTAAAAGTGACTTAATATTTTCTGCATGACTCTAGAGAACAGATCTAGGACCAATAGTAGCACTGAAAGGCCAGTTATATTTGGCTTAATATGGAATATACTCTTAGAATTGCTCATTAGCTAGAATAATGTGTCTTTCAAGGTCATAAGCCTCCTGTCAAAGAGATACTTAATATGTGTAAAATTTTATATTTTTTAATTATGTAGAGGTGCTGAAAATTATTTTAAGTCAAAATTTCAAAGATCTTTATTTTGGTCAGAATTAAGCTAAATATATGCAATTTTAATGGATACCACAAAACATCTTGATTTCATAAGCATCTAACATACTTTTATTTGTAATATTAATCAGATTGGTTTTAATGCAGTGTCCTTGAATTTATACTGAACAGGGAATAAAAGTTTGGATAACATTAAGTTATTTTCATGTATTAATCCAATTTATAATTAGCACAAGATGGAGACTGATATGTTAAAGAAATTGTTTTAATATGCTTAATTAGTTGTGGTATTATTATATGTATTCCAATTGTCTTATGAAGCACTTGCACACATATACACATATAGAGCTTCTGCATTAGTGAAAGCAATTTGTCATGGAGATCTTTAAGAAAAGGGACTGGAGTAAGCTAAAAAGAATAAATTGAATGATAACAAGGCAATTATTAAAGGTTATTTTTTTCCCTTAGATTTCAGGTTTTTGGTTTTATTGTTTTCTTCTATAAGAAGTTTTCCCTTAGATCTCAATTTCTCCTTTAACTCCGTGATTCTTTGATACTCCAGAACTGGATTCCATTTTTATGTGACTCTTCATAGAGTTACATAGATGAGAGAAGGGTACATTTGATTTGTCCATGAACTGGTTTTCATCAAAAGAGAATGACCATTTATGCATTTACTAGAAAGGACAGAACACTCTTTGATCAGAAGACCAAAGACATAGGAAAGATTAAGTGTAGACAGATAACTCTAGAGGCAAAATTCTGATCGAAACAGCAGAATTCTCACATGAGTATAGATACTTCATCCTCATCAAGTTATTCATTTTTGTGTATTAAAATTAGTTAAGATATTGCTTCTTGGCCTTCTGGCTAAGATCAATTATAGTCTCTGTTCTTTTATAAGTTAAAATCAGTTAAGATAGAAAAATGAAAAACTTGATGTAGTTAGATGGTATTTTTTGCTGGATCTAAGAAATCAAATGCAGTAATGCTGCTCTGTTCATCAGGGAATACAATTCAAGAATTTAAGGAATTAAGTCTCTTTGTAACTTGTCCACATTTCCATCATTTGCAATCATTCCTAACTTTCAAACAAATTACCAATGATTTTATGAAATGCAAAAGATGATTGTGACATTTCATAGTGACACATGTTTCACATTAACAAATGTGGCACTGAATTGTTTCTGCAGGACAAAACAATGAAAGAGGGAAAGAACACACTGATTGGGTGGTAGAATTGTAGATAATACAGTATTCGTTTATTTGTGTACTTACTCAACAAACACTTCTATAGAATATATTGTGTGCCACGCTTTTTGCATGCCTTTACAAAGATAGTGTATTTAGTATCCCTAAGATTTCCCTGACGTAGGTATTATTTTTAGTCCTGTTTTGCAATGAAGGAAACAAAGGCACACAGTGGTTAAATAACTTGCTCAAATTCCAACTAGTAAGTGGCAAAATTGGGGCTCAAATGCAAAGAGCCTGATACTAGAGTTTCACCTCTTAATCACTGCACTATGTTCTTTTATGATACTTAAGCATACATGGAAATTCACTGAAGGCCCTTAAAAATCCAAAATGTTTACTCACCACCATTATTACAGAAATTTCAAACTAATTCATGAATTGAATTACTTTCTCTTAATACCCTAATGTGTTACCCTAAAAAGACTAAAATCAGTTATTTATTTTAAAGATTATTGTGGAAACCATCAAGCACTGGGACAAAACACCAAACTGTGAGGTAGAAACAGAGAGCAGAGTTTGACAAAAAAATAATAATAATAATATTCCTAAGAGACTCACTTCCATTAACTATCAGGATTCTTATTCATTCTTTCCAACAAGACCACAGAGTACTTGTAGTGTATATGTTTTTGAATTTGCTGTGGATGATACAAGAAGTAATTCTTGAAAACTTTACAGACCCTTTAGGGACAGAATTTAAATAATCATTTAAATAATAATACAAGCAATGGGAAAGTACAGAACGATTTACAAAATTTATATCTAATCTGAATTTTCATGGATTTCCTATTGATCTATAGAAATAAGACCTTATATGCTATATCCTATGATATGATGTTTGGATGTATTTATGTCATGCGTTATGTTTATAGTAAATTCATCATATGCAAAAACAGGGAAGTCAAATGATCAGAATCAGTTTTCAGGAAAAATTAATTTATTTTAGAATGCTACTGGCAAATATCAGTGCAGTACATAGATGCTGAAGATATAACTTTGAAATTAAATTAGCAACATAAGTAACGACTTTCAATTATCAAATTTGGTTTGAGACGCTGTTTATGTAGTATTCACTCTCTGAAATTGCAGTAAATTAAAAATAAAGTATAGGAATTCAGGGAAATTAAAAGTACATTTAGTATACATAGAGAAGCTGAAGGTGAATATTTTACATTTTATTATTTCACTTAATTTTTATATTAAAAGTTTCCCATTAGATTTTTATCGAAGAATATGCACTAGTCAGTGCATTTCTTGCACATTTTATTAGTTTAGTAGGGATGCCATAACAAAATGTCACAGACTGGATGGCTTATGCAATAGAATTCATATTGTTATAATTCTGGAGGCTGGAAGTCAAGGCGTTGACAGGATTGGTTTCTAGAAGGCCTCTCTCCTTGGCTTGCAGATGGCAACCTTCTGGCTATGCTTTCACATGGCCTTTCCTCTGTGTTTGCACATCCTTGGTGTCTCTTTGTGTATCCAAATTTCCTCCTGTTATCAGGACACCATTCAGATTTGAATAAGAGCCCCCGATGGCATCATTTTAACTTGGTCACATCTTTAAAACCCTGTCTCCAAATACAGTCACATTCTGAAGTACTGGGGTGAAAGGTTCACAAATTTTGAAGGGACACAATTTAGTCCATAACACATCTTATTTATGTTCAAGTCTGTATTAGACTCTGCTTTCTGGTAACACAAATGAGAAAGATGGCATGAATCAGGGTTTTCAAGATGCTTATAATGTAAGATAAGCACTTAGTGAGCATGCATCATAAATCAGTAATGACTGAAAGCGTTTGCAGGACACTGAATTTGGGTCCTTCTTTCAGTCATGGAGTGTAATGACACATGGGTTCATGGGAAGTTACTTGTCATTTTAATGCATGACCACAGAAACCTTAAGAAAAGAAAGGAATCTAAATTAAAGGAAAAGAGATTTTAGTTATGTATAAAGAAGAATTACTTAGTTGCCAGAACGCCAGGAGAATCACCAGGGAAGTTGCGGAATCTTCATCTTACTTTTCATCATGGCAGCAAAAGCGCCTCTGCAGAAGGCTTTGTGTGTTTCTAAGTCCATAGGTTCTGTCCACTAAGCGCTCTTTTAGACACTCTGAACATTTGATTATATGGATATTAGTGTCCACTGGGAGCACTCTAGATTTGGGCATTATGAAGGTAAGGTTCGATTAATGTAAAAACATACAACTAATATGTTATTCGATTTCCTTCTGATCCATTCCATTCTCCATATTGTCAGTAAAATAAAGGTTTACTAACTTGATTGGGAAATTCCAAAGACTCTCATATATTCCATGACTATTGGTAAACTTTGCCACGCACTTAGTTGCCTCTGTAACATATTTCTCCTTTATTTTGTCTTCCATTGACTCAAAAATCTAATGATAGCTTCTGTCAGACCAGCAACTTTGATATTCCTAAAGCAAATCACACTTAGTGTGCCTTTTGTGTTTGTTTTCTGGCTCTTCCTCCATATTTTAATGTATTCCTTATTGCCTACACCAATTCTACCTACATTTTATGATACACTGTGAGCAATATCTCTTTAAGGACATTTTCCTAGATTGCATTGATATATGGGCATATCTTCCTTAAAGACATCATTTTACAATCCTTTATTTTGCTGCACAAATTAACACATTACTTTACAGTTCACCTTATCATCTTTGTATTATTGAAAGAGTGAAAGCTTAAAAACTATACTTTAAAGTCACATAGACATGAATTTTAATACTATCCTTGTCAATGATGAGTAATTTGGTATATTCACTTAATATTGCTGGAACTGAGTGCCCTCTTAGTTAAAATTTAGAGAGTGATACCTACTTCATGTGGTTGATTGAATATATATGATCACAATACCTGACACATAGTATTCTTTCCTACTCCAGTTCTCCATCTCTTTGTATTCCTTGACATTTCCCAAGATTTAGTTTAGCTTAAGGTTTGTTTTTGTTTTTGTTTTAAAAATACATATCAGACACTTAAACTTCTTTATTTTGTCATCCTTTTTGTATCGGTCAGTTGCAGTCTGGAAAATAATCTAAGTATTTCAATCAGAAAAGGATTTAATATAGGAAATGTGTTATAGAAGTGTTAGAAATTAGATGTACTAGAAGAACAAAAATAGGTGATGTTACCCACAGCAAGAAGCTGTTACTATTCCCTGAGCATGTGAGAGAAAGTGAGAAAAAGGCAGTGCTTTCTGTGGGTCATTAACTGTAGGAACCGAACACTGAAGGTATGGGTGAGAGAAAGTGGTGTTCCTGGGAAACTAAGAACCCACATTTCTTCTGATGAAGGAGCCTAGGAGCCACAACTGCTCTGCTGCTGCCAGAAGTAAAAAACTGTATTCTATCTCCTTTCTATTTTCTAATTTCATGCAGGTACTTAACAATTGGCAGTAACTAATGAGAACCCAGATGGGAGGGAATTAGGTGAAGGGGATAATTTTCAGTTTTTCAGTCTGGCAGGTGCAGGACTATGTCATTTTTAAAAAATTTTAAGTTGTACTATAGTAACAAACAGCCCCAGGATATGCGTGGTTTACAACAAACATTGTGTATTTCTACCTCTGTTATGTGTTGGAAACTTTGATATGGTTGAAGCTCTGCTTGCGTGTGTCTTCTTTTTCAGGCTGCAGGAGTTACATGTAATCGCAGTATATACCACTCTCCATACAGGGCGAAAGAGCAAAATTGCTGGTGAGAATATACAATGGCTTTTAAAACTGCTGCTTTGAATTGGCCTTTGTCATTTAAACTCAGATTTCACTGACCACCCATGTTATACATCCAGACCTCATATGGCTGGGGAGTTTCATCCTCCCCAAAAGACCACACTGGAATGTACATGACATGAGAAAGGAAGTAAGCTCCTCTTGAGGTAAAGAGAGAATGTATTTGGAAATGATAACTCTATATACATACCACAGTCCACCTTCTCGATAACAAATATTCACTTGCCTCCTTTGTCCTTCTTTTGCAAAGTGCATGCAAAATTCTTGTACAGGAAAGACATTCTAAAAGCCCCATTCCATTGTAGCAACAGGCTAAAGATCCAAGGTATTGTAATAGTTTCTACATCAGTTATATCTTAATTTAAAAAACCTAAAATCAAAAAGTATAATAAAAGAAAAACAAGATTTTATCCCTCTTTGAGAAACTGAGTGCCTTCTTAGTTACAATTTGGAGAATGATATATACTTCATGTGGTTGATTGACTGTATATGCACTTAAAATGCACTGGTAAAACAGACATAAAATGGCAGTAATGATTACTCCCGTTTAGAAACAAGAAGACATGGAGGCATATGGCAGTTGCTATTCTATAAAAATTATAAAATCTTGCTCCTGATGCAGCACATAATCTTGGGAGTAGGGAATGTTTCTTGATTAGGCCTTAGTTCTAGTCCATGAGAATATCCTTCCCTTGGTTCTTGGCTCTTAACTGCATTCTCTGAGAAGTGCTTTCTTTAACACTAATGGTTATTATCATCCTAAACTGTAGTTTACTATTTAGAACCTGAGAGATTTTCTTCAACTTTCATTCTGTCATGAAAAGTTGGCAGCCCAAAGGTTATTTTATATCCGAAACGGTCACAGTATCTTTTAATTCAGGCTGGAGCTTTCTTTGGAAGTATAAGTTGCTCAAAAACTTTGTGAGCTTTATATTTATTTGATTCCAGTCAGGCTAATTGTCCTCATGACTTGACCCATAACTCTTTTAAACTAAGATACAGCTCATTTTAGTTTATCAGTCTTTAGGGAGAGTGACACATCCTCAATGTCTTTTCCCTGAAACATTTTGCCATTTAAAGGATTTTAAAGATGAATTAAGAGTGCCACATTTTTTTCTTTTTTTAAATTACAAAGTCACTGACAACTGCACCTGGATTTGGTTTGTGCTCTGTGACTGCTACTTAACTTATCTTTTATCTATCCTATCTCCAACTTTGCAAGCACTGACATTTCTGGATCCTCTACATTTCCCTCCTTACAGATCAGTCAATTTTTTTCTGAGCCAGTCTGTTTCTTGCCATAGTTCCTCAAATGTAGTTAATGATAGCTAAGTCTCATCCATAACACTGCTTATTTCAACTTCTTTAACAAAAATTCATTCAATGCATTACCTGCTCTAACTGTCTCAGGTGAGAGTTTCCCAAAATATTTTACATCTTTATAACATGGTGTGACTGTTTTTTAAACATTCATTAATGGTTTTGGCCTTATCTCCCCTCTAACCCCACAACCCAGTACCACATATTTTAGGCTTATTTTATGAAAGCATCTCATTTCCAGTACCAACTTAATTAGTTTATTACAGGTGAATTATTACATTTACAATGTGCTAATCTGTGTGGTGTATTTAGCACTCATCTTGCATGTTATTAGGAGTGAGTTTTGTGTACCTTTCATGTACCTCCTCATTCTGGGACTTGATACAAAAACACAGGCTCCATTTGAATCATGCCATTCTCATGGTAGAGGAAGACAACAAGACAGTTAGCAGAAATACAAAATGGCTAGTTAAATTTCACTCGGAATGGACTTGCATCACTCCTGCCCACATTTTCTTAACCAGAGAAAGTCAAATGGCTACCCTTGACAACGGAGTCATGAATTATGCTCTTCCCACAGGAAGTTCCTATAAGTCACATGCCCGAAAGAGGGATGCATATTTCTCTTACAAAGAAGGGGACATAACATTTTCAGAGCAAAAATGCAAAGTTTTGTAAGCACATGCTGTAGGAGGGTGTTTGAGAGCCTGAGAACTAACAGACAATACCCAGCATTTGATTTTTAAAATTAAAAGTCTTACGAGCACTATTGTTTTTCAGAATGCTTCTTTGAAACTCCATGTGATTTTGTAATTTGAAAACATTTGGGAAATCAATTTTTCAGTGAGTAGTTTAATGTGTAAGTTCATTTGACTGAGGTCTTGGTCAAGTGGCAGTCAGTTGAATGAACTAGAAAAGATCATGGAGTAGTGTTTGGCTCAAGCCAATTCATTTTATTTTACTGCCTCCATCTCTGGGCTCATAAATATTCATAACATCTAAACATGGAAAGGAAATAGGTTCTGCAGAGCTAGTGTTATAAAGTAAGTACTTCCTGCCATATTTTTTTCAAATGAAAACAGACAAAAGATGTGATTGTGTTTAGATTCAGGCCAGTTAGTTCAACAGGAAAAAAAAAAAGAAAAGAAAAACGCATTACTTTGTACTTAAGGTTAAAAAATAAGAGGAAAATTACTTCTATGTGGTGCCTATTCCAAGTTACTCTCAATCAAATTTCAGTATCAAAATTGGGTTAAGCTTTTTCATTAGATTAATAAAGTAGCAGCAGATTCCATTTGATGGTGAGGTGTTCTTCCAAGGGCTAAGGATAAGGAACTCACTATCCTTCATTCTGTAGCTCAAGCTTCCAAATTAAAGGAATGGTTACAGTCATCACCTTGGGGTGTTATGCCATGATTAGTGAGAAAGATAGGAAGGCAGAATAGATCATCAAAGAAGGCAGACACAGAATGCAGGAGATCTAATAGCAATTCAGTATTTTAAGATGCTATAATGTGCAATTTGGAAGCAGCAGATTGAGATAATAACATATCAATTTTACAGGGTTGGTATGGATTCAATGAAATGATTATGTAATTCACCTAATTACAAATGACATATTGAGATGCTCAATAAAACTAGCCTCTTAGTCTCATGTAACATATGAAATTACTAAAATGCGAGGTAAAGAGCCAGGCCCCAGCTCCATCTTAATTGAGCTTGATACCTACCTTTTGGGCTATTAGTGTTTTCTCTTCCTGAGCTTTGAATTTCTGCTCTTACGTTTTAAATTCACCAATGGTGAGCCTGTAAAACCCTAGGTGTCCACCCTAGATCCTGTTAGAAGAAACCCAGACTCCATGCAAGTGTGTGTTCTGTCCCCATGACCTCACTGTGTGGCTCCAGATTTACTATATGATGAGCAGGGGATATCATGGGAAGATGGTGGCGTGAGTAGTTCAGAGGAAATCTCCTCCCCAAAACATATATATTTATGAAAATACAATAAATACAACTATTCCTAAAAGAGACACCAGTGGATGCCGTACAACAGCCAGGATACATCTACATCTGTGAGAACTCAACATCACATGAAGGGGGTAAGATACAAGCCATGGCCAGGCAGGACCTGAATGCTCCCCCACCCCAAAACCTGGCAGGAAGAAAAGAGTCAGAACGGGGAGGGAGTGAAAGCCCAGGACTGCTAAACAACCAGCTCTAGAAATCCACACCTGGAATGCAGACCCAAGGTGCTGGATATTAGAGAAACGGAAAAGCAAAACCTGTGGGCAGGTCCCTGCAACTGGCGCCCCTGAGACAAAAGAAAAGCGAGTGCTTTCTGCAAGTATTAAAGAGACAGGGACCCCATAGCTGAACAAAGTTGTCCCAGCACACTCAGCCAGCAGCTGGGAATTCTAGGGAAACTTAGGCACCCTAAACCCTGGGGAGGCAGTGCAGCTCTGAAGCCCCTCACAGCACTAAGCAGCCTGCCAGTCATTCCTCCAACTGGCGCGGACCCCAACACACCGGCCCAGTAGCGGGAAAGTGGCAGGGCATGCTGGGGGCGGAGGTGCCGGAAGGGACAGGGAGCAGATCCATGCGCCAATGGCGCCAGAGGGGGCCAGGAGAGGATTTTGCGAGCCTGCAGCAGCGCGACCAAACAGCCCGGGTATGGCTTGCGTGTACTGGCAGCAGTGGAGCCAGAGGAGCCTGGTAGAGGCCTGCATGGGAGAGCCCTGTGTGCACCTGCAGCAGAGCCAGAGGGAGAAGGCTCACTCCCAGCAGCCGACTGGAATCCCAGCCTAACGCATAGCTGTCCAGGCCAGACGCAAAGGCTGCTGCTGCCACACAGCTTCACGGCAGGCAGGGGTGCTGCTAGCACGGAGGAGCGCATCTGGTGTGCCTGCCACTCCCCACAGGGCTCCATGCTGCTCTGACGGAGACCCCACTGACAGCAGCTTAGGGTACTAACCCAGTGGCTGCTCCAGGAGTGCAGGTAACCGTCACAGGCAGTGGAGAAGGGCAAGGCATCCAGCAAGCAGAAAAGGACTTTCTTCTCCCAGCTGACACACCTGCAACCTGCCTACAGCCACTGATATCACCATGACAAGGCAAAAAAATTTAGTTCAGTCCAAGATAGTTCAGACAACACCTGAGAAAGGATCTGCAGAGGCAGACCTAACCAGTCTCCCTGAAAAAGAATTCAAAATAAAAATCATAAACATGCTGACAGAGCTGCAGAGAAATATGCAAGAGCTAAGGGATGAAGTCCAGAGGGAGATTACAGACATCCGGAGGGAGATTACAGAAGTGAAACAAACTCTGGAAGGATTTGTAAGCAGAATGGATGAGATGCAAGAGGCCATTGATGGAATAGAAACCAGAGAACAAGAATGCATAGAAGCTGACATAGAGAGATAAAAGGATCTACAGGAATGAAACAATATTAAGAGAACTGTGTGACCAATCCAAAAGGAACAATATCCACATTATAGGAGTACCAGAGGAAGAAGAGAGAGAAAAAGGGGTAGAAAGTGTCTTTGAAGAAATAATTGATGAAAACTTCCCCAAACTAGGGGAGGAATTAGTTGCTCAGTCTACAGAGGCACAAAGAACTCCTGAGAGATGGGACCCAAAGAGGAAAACAGCAAGACACATAATAATTAAAATGGCAAAGATCAAGGACAAGGACAGAGTATTAAAGGAGGCCAGAGAGAGAAAAAAGGTCACCTACAAAGGAAAAACCAGACATCTCAACAGAAACTTTACAGGCCAGAAGAGAATGGCATGATATATTTAATGCAATGAAACAGAAGGGCATTGAACCAAGAATACTGTATCCAGCACGATTATCATTTAAATATGAAGGAGGGATTAAACAATTCCCAGACAAGCAAAAGTTGAGGGAATTTGCCTCCCACAAACAACCTCTACAGGGTATCTTAGAGGGACTGCTCTAGATGGGAGCACTCTTAAAAAGAGCACAGAACAAAACATCCAACATATGATGAATGGAGGAGGAAGAATAAGAAGGGAAAGAAATAATCATCAGACTGTGTTTATAACAGCTCAATAAGCGAGTTAAGTCAGACAATAGGGTAGTAAAAAAGCTACCTTTGAACCTTTTGTAACCACGAATGTAAAGCCTGCAATGGCAATAAGTACATACCTTTCAATAATCACCCTAAATGTAAATGGAATGCACCAATCAAAAGACACAGAGTAATAGAATGGATAAAAAAGCAAGACCGATCTATATGCTGCTTACAAGAGACTCACCTCAAACCCAAAGACATGCACAGACTTAAAGTCAAGGGATGGAAAAACATATTTCATGCAAACAACAGAGAGAAAAAAGCAGATGTTGCAAAACTACTATCAGATAAAATAGACTTCAAAATAAAGAAAGTAACAAAATATAAAGAAGGACATTATATAATGATAAAGGGCTCAGTCCATCAAGAGGATATAACCATTATAAATATATATGCACCCAATACAGGAGCACCAACATATGTGAAACAAATACTAACAGAATTAAAGGAGGAAATAGAATGCAATGCATTCATTTTGGAAGACTTCAACACACCACTCACTCCAAAGGACAGATCCACCAGACAGAAAATAAGTAAAGACACAAAGGCACTGAACAACACTAGAACAGATGGACCTAATAGACATCTACAGAACTCTACATTCAAAAGCAACAGGATACAGATTCTTCTCAAGTGCACATGGAACATTCTCCAGAATAGACCACATACTAGGCCACAAAAAGAGCCTCAGTAAATTCCAAAAGATTGAAATGCTACCAACCAACTTTTCAGACCACAAAGGCATAAAACTAGAAATAAACTGTACAAAGAAACCAAAAAGGCTCACAAACACATGGAGGCTTAACAACACGCTCCTAAATAATCAATGGATCAATGACCAAATCAAAATGGAGATCCAGCAATATATGGAAACAAATGACAACAACAACACTAAACACCAACTTCTGTGGGACACAGCAAAAGCAGTCTTAAGAGGAAAGTATATTGCAATCCAAGCATATTTAAAAAAGGAAGAGCAATCCCAAATGAATGGTCTAATGTCACAATTATCGAAATTGGAAAAAGAAGAACAAATGAGGCCTAAGGTCAGCAGAAGGAGGGACATAATAAAGATCAGAGAAGAAATAAATAAAATTGAGGAGAATAAAACAATAGCAAAAATCAATGAAACCAAAAGCTGTTTCTTCGAGAAAATAAACAAAATAGATAAGCCTCTAGCCAGACTTATTGAGAGGAAAAGAGAGTCAGCACACATCAACAGAATCAGAAACGAGAAAGGAAAAACCACAATGGACCCCACAGAAATACAAAGAATTATTAGAGAATACTATGAAAACCTATATCCTAACAAGCTGGGAAACCTAGGAGGAATGGACAACTTCCTAGAAAAATACAACCTTCCAAGACTGACCCATAAAGAAAGAGAAAATCTAAACAGACCAATTACCAGCAATGAAATTGAAGCGGTAATCAAAAAACCACCAAAGAACAAAACCCCCGGGACAGATGGATTTACCTCAGAATTTTATCAGACATACAGAGAAGACAGCACCCATTCTCCTTAAAGTTTACCAAAAAACAGAAGAGGAGGGAATATTCCAAACTCATTCTATGAAGCCAACATCACCCTAATACCAAAACCAGGCAGAGACCCCACCAAAAAAGAAAACTACAGACCAATATCCCTGATGAACGTAGATGCAAAAGTACTCAACAAAATATTAGCAAACCAAATGCAAAAATACATCAAGAGGATCATACACCATGACCAAGTGGGATTCATCCCAGGGATGCAAGGAGGGTACAACATTCAAAAATCCATCAACATCATCCACCACATCAACAAAATGAAGGACAAAAACACATGATCATCTCCATAGATGCTGAAAAAGCATTTGACAAAATTCAACATCCATTCATGATAAAAACTCTCAACAAAATAGATATAGAGGGCAAGTACCTCAACATAATAAAGGCCATATATGATAAACCCACACACACAGCTAACATCATACTGAACAGCGAGAAGCTGAAAGCTCTTCCTCTGAGATCGGGAACAAGACAGGGATGTCCACTCTCACCGCTGTTATTCAACGTACTACTGTTTGTCCTAGCCATGGAAATCATACAAATCAAAGAAATACAAGGAATCCAGATTGGTAAAGAAGAAGTTAAACTGTCACTATTTGCTGATGACATGATATTTTTTGTACATAAAAAACCCTAAAGACTCCACTGCAAAACTACTAGAACTGATATCGGAATTCAGCAAAGTTGCAGGATACAAAATTAACACACAGAAATCTGTAGCTTTCCTATACACTAACAGTGAACTAATAGAAAGAGAAATCAGGAAAACAAGTCCATTCACAATAGCATCAAAAAGAATAAAATACCTAGGAATAAACCTAACCAAGGAAGTGAAAGACCTATACCCTGAAAACTACAAGACACTCAAGAGAAATTAAAGGGGACACTAACAAATGGAAACTCATCCCATGCTCATGGCTAGGAAGAATTAATATCGTCAAAATGGCCATCCTGCCCAAAGCAATATACAGATTTGATGCAATCCCTATCAAATTACGAGCAACATTCTTCAATGAACTGGAACAAATAGTTCAAAAATTCATATGGACCAGAATAGCCAAAGCAATCCTGAGAAGGAAGAATAAAGTCGGGGGGATCTTGCTCCCCAACTTCAAGCTCTACTACAAAGCCACAGTAATCAAGACAATTTGGTCCTGGCACAGGAACAGAGCCACAGTCCAGTGGAACAGAATAGAGACTCCAGACATTAACCCAAAGATATATGGCCAATTAATATATGATAAAGGAGCCATGAACATACAATGGGGAAATGACAGTCTCTTCAACAGATGGTGCTAGCAAAACTGGACAGCTACATGTAAGAGAATGAAACTGGATCACTGTCTAACCCCATACACAAAAGTAAACTCCAAATGGATCAAAGACCTGAATGTAAGTCATGAAACCATAAAACTCTTAGAAAAAAACATAGGCAAAAATCTCATGGACATAAACATGAGTGACTTCTTCATGAACATATCTCCCCGGGCAAGGGAAACAAAGACAAAAATGAATAAGTGGGACTATATCAAGCTAAAAAGCTTCTGTGCAGCAAAGGACACCATAAATAGAACAAAAAGGTATCCTACAGTATGGGAGAACATATTCATAAATGACAGATCCGATAAAGGATTGACATCCAAAATATATAAAGAGCTCACACACCTCAACAAACAGAAAACAAATAATCCAATTAAAAAATGGGCAGAGGAGCTGAATAAACAGTTCTCCAAAGAAGAAATCCAGATGGCTAACAGGCACATGAAAAGATGCTCCACATTACTAATCATCAGAGAAATGCAAATTAAAACCACAATGAGATATCACCTCACACCAGTAAGGATCGCCATCATTGAAAAGACAAACAACAACAAATGTTGGCGAGGTTGTGGAGAAAGGGGAACCCTCCTACACTGCTGATGAGAATGTAAATTAGTTCAACCATTGTGGAAAGCAGTATGGAGGTTCCTCAGAATACTCAAAATAGAAATACCGTTTGACCCAGGAATTCCACTTCTAGGAATGTACCCTAAGAATGCAGCACTCCAGTTTGAAAAAGACAGATGTACCCCTATGTTTATCGCTGCACTATTTACAGTAGCCAAGATATAGAAGCAACCTAAATGTCCATCAGTAGATGAATGGATAAAGAAGATGTGGTACACACACACAGTGGAATATTACTCAGCCATAAGAAAAAAACAGATCCTACCATTTGCAACAACATGGATGGAGCTAGAGGGTATTATGCTCAGTGAAATAAACCAGGTGGAGAAAGACAAGTACCTAATGATTTCACTCATATGTGGAATATAAGAACAAAGGAAAACTGAAGGAAAAAAACAGCAGCAGAATCTCAGAACCCAAGAATGGACTAACAGTTACCAAAGGGAAAGGGACTTGGGAGGAAGGGTGGGAAGGGAGGGATAAGGGCGGGGAAAAAGAAAGAGGGCATTACAATTACATGTATAGTGCTTGGTGGGCATGGGTAGGGCTGTGCAACACAGAGAAGACAAGTAGTGATTTTACAGCATCTTACTACGCAGATGGACAGTGACTGTAAAGGGGTTTGTGGGGGGAACTTGGTGAAGGGGGGGAGCCTAGTAAACATAATGTTCTTTATGTAATTATAGATTAATGATACCGAAATAGAAAAAATAAAAAATAAATTACTAAAATGCTATTCATATTTTGGGTCCATCTTATTATAGCAGAGCATATATTTAGCCTATTTCCATCCATGTTGGCTGTGCATGGTTTTTAAAGTATCAAAATATTTTTGAAGTGTAAAAATATTTTTGTTCTAGTGGTTTTCATTTTCCTGAGCTCCCTGAGTATCCCTGCTATGGACTGAATATTTGTGTTTCCTTCAGATCCCTACCCCTTGCCCATGTGTTGAAGCCCTAACCCATAATGTTACAGTGTTTAGAGGTGGGGTCTTTGGGAGGTAATTAAGGTTAGATGAGCTTATGTGGGTGGGGTCTTCACAATAGGATTATTGCCCTCATAAGAAGAGACCAGAGAGCTTGCAATCACTCTCTTTCTATCAGTGAGGATAACTTGAGAAAGCAGCCATCTGCATATCAAGAGGAGAGTCCTCATCAATAACTTAATCTATCAGCATCTTGATCTTAGGCTTCTTACCTCCAGAATTGTGAGAAATAAATGTGTGTTGTTTACACCACCAAGCCTATCGTATTTTGTTAAAGCAGCCCAAGTTGACTCAAACAATGTCTTACTTCCAGACTTCTGAACTCCTTTTCTTAGATTTCCTCATCATCAGCATGATTAAATAACTAAAGAATGAATGCTTATTCTGGGGCAGAATTTAGGTGGGGACATCTAAGCCTCTGCTACAGAGCTATGAAATGTTGTTATATTATCAGTCTCTTCATCAGTGTCTACAATATACTGTGCTATGTGTTAGATAATAAGTGGAGTCCCTTCATTAGTCAAAATTATTCTTTCCATTTGTCATACCCACCAATCACATTATTAAAATTTATTTAAAGCAGAGTAAAAGTTTCCTTTATATTTTTATACACTTTATAACTGACCCCTTCTGAGACAGCTTTTTGAATGCAGAGTCCATGATTTAGTGGCCTTTTAGTTCTCTCATGACTAATACAGTATTTATTACTTGCATGCTTACTAATTTTTCTCTGATTGATTGAATGGAAAGCCCCAATATTCATAATCAGTGACATTGTTGTTTTGGCTGCTAAGCTGAAATGAAAGCTTGCTTAGAATATAATGAATATAAATGGAGTGATGCAAATCATCTAAAAAAGACAAAAAACAAAAAACAGGAGAGAATCATTAAAAATAGAAAAACAAACAGATAGCATTGCTTTAACTTGCATCTTTTTCCAAATGGACTAGGAAGTTCTTTGATAAATTAGTCATGTCCCTTAGAAATCAAATCAAATATTCTATCATTTGAAAAATATAAAGGATTTAACTTTTTTTTAGAGAAGAAAAAATCCTTGCATTATTTCATGAGATATATTATCATTCTGCATAAGCTTGAAAACCTATCAACATATTATATTATCAGATACTCCTCATTATAATGATAATAGGATTACTTCTGTATAGTATATAGCTGTCGGTATATATATTCTGCAGGTGGTAAAATTAACTATATTAATGCAAAAAATGATATTTGCTCCTTGTAAATAAGTCTGATCAAGTAATATTTCCTTTTGTTAATATTTTAATTACAAAATCAGTAATCCCTTTCATAAAGAACTATCCTGGAAGGAATTGTCAGGCATTTATTTGCTGTATTTGTTAGTAGTGGTTAGGAAACCATTCTTGGCAGGGAGGGTAGAGGGAAACACAGATCATTTATTTTTGACTTTCTTAACATATCCCAAACCTCCTCTATTTTCTCTCTCTCCGCTCTTGTTTGCCCTTCCCCTGCTCTCTCCCTCTTTGTCTCCAACAGAGGAAATAGGGAGAGAAAGAATACATCATGTGTACAGTACACATAATAATCACCACATAAATAAATGGGTCCATCCACATACATGAAAAAGATTAATTAAAAACAAAACAAAAACCTTGTTTGTACCTGTCTGGGAACAATACAGAAGGCATGGAAATCAGACAAGTCACCAGCAACAATGACTTATGTTTGTGAGCTGGCCAATGGTTTTGTCTGATTCTTTCCTTCTAAAATATTTGATATTTTAGCTATTTGTTTATTTTGTATCAATCAGATGCAGATGGGTAAATAATAGAACCATTGTTTTCTTGTTTATTTTTTCTTGTTTAATTTTGTTTTGTTCTTATTTTTCTCAGCCTTCAGAGGAAAATTAAGTTTTCTGCATTCATACAACATACTTACACTACTATCTTTATAGTTTAATAATGATATAGTAATAATAATAGGCATTTATTTAGAGTCTACTTAGTACTGTGCACTGTTCTGAGAGTTTATAAGTATCAACATGTTTTATCCCTACAATAATCTTATTACTTGATGAGCTATAATCATGCTCAATTTACAGATGAGAACACTAAATGAGAAAGAGTTGAGTAACTTGCCCAAGATGACCCAGCTAATAAGTGACAGAGCTGGAACTTAAACTCAGGCATTTTTGCTCCAGAGTCCATATTCTTAGTAGCTATTATAACTGTTTTTTTCATGAATGTGCTAGGTTTATTCTGGACTCATATTAATCATGCTTGCCTAAATAGCTCTCCTTTTGCATAGGTGTCTGAGCAGTATCAAAGGTAAGTTCCAGGTCTCTGACTTCCAGTCTCATGTGTTCTACCTCTGCTTCTCCCCTACTAAAACTAAGCTGTGTACTGCCAGAGACTGCATGTAGAGTTTCTTAAGCCATACTATAATTTGACTATTGATTGCTAAGAACTGATCTTTTCTTTCCTCTACTTAATTTACTAAAGTGTAGGGTGAATCATGCCTTTGTTGAAATTTCTCAAATTATCACCTAACACATGTTCTCCTTCTTTATGTTCTAGAGTAATCTAGGCCTCTGCCTTTCTATCTATTGCCTTTTCTCCCATTATCCATGTGTATGTTTTGTCCTGAGGTACCATTAGCTCAAAAAATATGAGGCCTATGTATTAAAATTCAGTTTTACCTTGGAAGGGAAAGGTCCAAAGCCACCTGCTTTAGAACCATTAGAGAAGGGCTGGAATATGTGGAGAGAGACAGTGAAAGATTCCAAGTTGAGTTTTCTGGGAAAAAGAGTTTCTGGTTCTATGCCTATCTTTCAAAAGGAATATTATAAAATATATAGAACTAAAATATATTTTTCTTATCTGGTAGTGAATCCAGAAAGTATGAAGAAAAAAGGGGAATCTATTCTCTCACTGAATTTCAATGAACTCTACTAAAAAGCAAATAAGCCATTAAATGGTTATTTCAAAGAATTTTAATAATCCTGAATGAACATGTATTGACTAAGTATCAAAAGAACTTTGAGCCTTGACATATATGTAATAAATACTCTAGAGCTTAAGAGTGATCTTTAATTAAACATTTTCCCTAAACATAACTATCGATGATGATATTGAGTAATTGTGGTTTAAAGTCAATTATTATTATAAAAAATATATTATCAGCTGAAAAAGAAACTCTAGACAAAAGAAATAATGTCATATTTAATGAGCTTACATCCAAACCTTCACAATGTATAGAGGACTCAATTTAATGTCAAAATTATACCTTTATTTATATTACTATCAATTATTCTTATATAAATTCTAAATATAAAAAGTAAATAAAACTAGACCATCCAAAATCAGAGCCTTCCATAGATATGTACAGAGTTAAATGTGTACTTTTAAAATTATATTCTACATGTAAAATGCTTTCATTAGACAACTGTGGTCTTCTTTTTGATTTTTTTTCAATGAATTATCATCTCAAGTTTGGAGTGGCAATATATTATCAAAATCTATAAAAAATATTTATTTTTCAAACTTCTTTCACATGTGACATTATTATACTTTATATTTTATTATTGTGTTTTTCATTGGTAAAGCAGTTCTTTTATTTTCCTGAGATGAGGTTCATTTTTCAAATTAATATCTCATGACTCCTTTTTCATAATATTTGGCTCATTTGCTTTTGTCCTTCCATTTCTGTGGCTATATATGAGGTAACTCCAGACAGAGGAAAAAGAACAATAAATCTCTATAAGGCACACTTGATTCAAATGTTCCCAAATATTAATGACAGCAACAAAAAATATGTGCACTCAAGTTTTTCACCCGTGGTTTACAAAACTTTCTATCAAATACTTTGTAAACTATTTTGCTATAAACTAAATGTACATGGATGTATTATTCCATGAAAATTACTCCCATCACCATGAAGTGAGTTTGCATATATGTCTGTTATTGATCAAGTTTTTAATTATTATGTTACCCTTATAGAAATATATTTCACCCAGCACACACACATATTTTTATAACATTTGAACATAAAAGAGGAAAGAGTTTATAATCCTGAAAGATTACTAAATAATGAAATGATTCATATGATATATTTTTTATGGATATTTTTATTAAATTACAGAAATTGCAGAAACATCTGTACTAAGTCCTCCATGATCTGTTCTAAGTCCACCGATTTCATCTGTGGATCCACCATCAAAACAAAACAAAAATGTGTCTCTGTTTTAGAAAAGCATGGAATATTGATGAAAACATAAAAAGTTACTTAACTCCATATCTCTAATCTGAAAGTTCATTTTGACAAGTTATTATTAGATTTTCATCTGCAATTTATATAGATTAAAAAAAAAACCTAAATATTGGCCAATAAATTGATTATGTCAATACAAGTTGAACCTTGTGGGCCCTAAACTTTGGGCTCCTCATTGCCTGGTCTCTACCTCCATGGACATCTTCACTGCCTAATGTCCACATCCACTGTTTCCCACCAAATATACACATAGCAATACTACAAACTGCATGAGTTTCCCGAAATCACAGGCTTTCTCATGAATCTCCCCATGCATGATTTTATGTATTTAGTTGTTTCCCCTTCGATGTACACGTTTGCCATCAGCTTTCATATTCTGACTTGAATGTCAGCAGCTTAAACTTTCAGAATGTGCCCCATCCCTCTTCTAGAAAGTCATCACTAGACATCATTTCTCCCTTTCATGAGCCACACTGTACCTGATCCTACCTTCTCACTAGTTATAGACATAGTAATCTGTTTGAATGTATTTATTTTATTAGTTTTTTGAGTGCTGTGGGGCATTATTGGGTCACATTCTTCCAGCCAGCTGGACCAAAGAAGGTGAGGATAATTGATTTTAATTAAAGTTCATAAAGAGTGAGATAAAAGTGTTTAAAAAGCAGTAATGAGTGAGAATAAGTGAAAGCAACAGGTTGACACTGATATGAAATTTCATCCTAAGGAACAGAAGACTTCTAAAGCAATGTCTAAGTCATTGTTGCAAAACATTTCAAGGGAAACTCTGTCTCATAGCATTTTTATTCTATTTCTAACACATAATATTTGATGCTTGGAAACATATAGGAACAAATGTTAAATTGGTCAATCTTACAATTATATTTGAACCCTTACAATGTTATAATGGAAATATGTGTAGTCAATGTGAAATATTTAAGTTTCAAAGGAGATTAATGTATAGTGGGTAGAGATTAATGTGTATCAGAAGTTTAATGACAGAATATGGCGACAGTCAATTAGTTAGGAGAAACAAGTTCCTTAGGTGAGGCACAGTGAGGAGGAATGACTTGTGTCCCATTAAGAGAATGAGAAGGAGCTTTGTAATGGTGTGGTTATTACTAAATCTCTTTGTGCCTCAGTTCCTCGTTTGTAAAATGAGGGTAATAATGGTACCTTCCTCAGTGTTGTGATTGTTAAATGATCTGATAAATACAGAGCTTTTAGCAGAGTGCTTGCCTCATAGTATTTTTAGGAATGAACTCTCAGTTCAGTGAGGCAGGGAAGTCAGAGTGAAATCAAAGTCAAGAGAGCAGACAAGCAAGTTTTTTATTACTACACTCTGTAATAGAACAGCCCTTGACCTTGTGTCGGAAGGCCCGGGTGGGGGGGGGATGTTCTCTTGTATGGGGTGTGCAAGGTGTTTTTAGGAGAGGCATTGTTATGCAAACAAGTGTTGATTGACAGGCTGGCAATAACTGTAACCTAATTTCTACTGCTCTTTCCCAGAATTCTCTCTGATATCTCACCAAGGGGGGCAAAACTGCAGTGCAGATTTATTATAATGGCTTTATTAGGAATGGTTACTTTAGGGCAGCCCATGAGCATGCCCAGTTGGACTATAGCTTATGAACTGTTTCTGTGGTTTTACTCCTCCTGCTAGGATTTTCTCCCTGGTGGAAGCTATCTGTAGGCTCAACTCTCTAGTCGCTGTGGTGACCTACACCTCTCCTCCCGCTTGTCTCTGGCTTCCTGCCTAACAGTAAGTGCTCGACCAAAATTAACTAACATCATTATTATACTACTAATAGTGTTTGTTATTCAAGAGGGAACTAGACACATACAGTCCAGATTTAGAGAGAAACATGGAAAAATAAAAGATGTAAAAAAAACCACCTGGATGTATTTCAAGAAATAGTATAGTTCATAGAAACATAAACTGGGCAAATGGGAGGAAAGGTCTGAACTGAGTAATCTGATTTGACAGGAATTCAGGTTTAGAATATATTTATTTCAGGGCGCAGAGACCTGTTAATGTTTATACACTTTGGTGTATATTAAACCCTTAATTTCCTGTGTTACAGTGGTTCTCAGGCTTATAAATGCACATGTATCACTGGAGGATCTGATCAGATTCTGATTCAGGAAACCTGTGGTGGGGACAGATTTGACATTTCCAACAGCCTCCCCGATGATGTTGATGTTGCTGTTCCAAATGCCACACTCTGAACCTGCCTATTTACTTGTCTGTAGACAGCACTCCCCAACACACACACACACAGACACACAGACACACAGACACACACACACACACACACACACACACACACAGATGTAAAATTGGTGTGAAAAGAAACTGTCTGTCCTGTTCATCATATATCTCTAGTGCCTGATACTGTAGTCAGCACATAGTAAGTGCTCAAAAAGTATTCAGTGAAGGAATGAATACGTGACTGGAAAAATTAATATAAAAACATGAAGATGTGGAGATTTTAGGTCTAAGTGAGAGAGGGTTTGATTAATGGAATATCTTTTCAGGAGATGAAGAAGTGGAGCATTATCAGGAATACAAATGGTGTAGGTTAGTTTTGGCCAGGAAAGGGAAAAAAAAAATCAAACTTTCTTATAGGAAAAGGAGTAAAAATGGAAGACAACTCTTTTGAAGTAAAAAGGAGGGAAGTGAATGGAAGTCTCATTGGATTGACTGGATCAGCATAGAAAATAAGATTCGAGAGTCTCACCATTTAAGTCGCTCACAATGCAAAAAAACTGAAATCATCCTGAGTTTTGTAGTGTGACTCTAGGATGTTAATAACCTAGTCAATAACTAGTGTTGTTTTTAAATACATATTCTCAAGCCCACTCCAAATCTATGCAATGAACTGACAGCTTTAGATGGAAGCCCCTGCAATATTTATTTAAATAACTTTACAATGATCATATTAGCTAGTCTTCAGCATAGCAGAAACTCAACGCTATTATAAATGAATCTTTAATTATTTTACATTTTGTCTCATTGTCTTAGAAAGAATGTCTAGAATTTAACTAGGACCATTGCTAATACACCACATACAGTTCCACAAATTAAATGTTCAAACCTAATAGTATTAATCCAGGAAAAGAAAAAGAATAAACTGGGGAGAAAAAATGGAACCAGAAATGCATTTTACAAAATTCACTCTAAAACAGGTGTCTTCTCTTTGGGTTTTCTTAACATGTGAATGTTAGCCTTTGTTTATTGTTCATACACAAAAAATATTGTTGAGTGTTATAAGGCATTAGAAATACTGAAAGTTATCAGCTAGAGAAAAGGATGCCATATTGAAACAAATAATTTGTTTTGTTAGAACAATTTCTCTATTGCATAAAACCAGCCTGATATTTGAACCTGAATTCTTCCAAATTTAGAGAAAATAACCTAAACAATGGCAGTTTTGATATCTGAGAATGACGATGGTATTGAGTGTTGGATTGACATCCTCCTATTTCTGGAAGTATTTTATGATATTTATTTCATGCTTAAAATGAACTTAGAGGAAAGTAAGGAAGTTGTAAAATTGGTGTATTTTTTATTAGTTCAGATGAATTAATAAATTCTTATTCTCAAGAAAATGCCCGGATAAAGTTTAGATGTTGGCTTAATTAAAATGCTTTAAATAAGAGGACTTGAGGGACCATGTAGGCAGGGAAATTGTAAGTTGTGATGTTTCCATTAATTGATTTAATATTTTATCTTTCCAGCTTTGTCTTAAAAAGGAACAACCATTTCTTAAAACAAAGGTGCTATATTAGATTACATGTGTTTTCTTTCTGAGTTTGCTGAGAATTAAATTCATACTAAAATTTAGGATTCTTGCTTAATTTATAAACTGAGGACATTCAATTAAGAAAATCCAATTAATGAAAACACTGGCCTTGCCTATAGAGTAGAAAACATTTTTTCCCTCTGTTGTCTAAGCATTTTTTCTTTATATCCAAGATATAGTTTTCCAGTACTTAATACTCAATGAAAAAATTTTGAACTGTGAGTAATGCTTTTTCTGACATTTCACTGTTTAAGTTCTCATATAACATCAGTAAAAATATAATTTTGCATTAGAACCTGTTTCTAAAATGTCATTTGTTCAAAGAGAGTGCTTTGTCAAGTTTAAGTCCAGAGAGTTAAATTCAGAAAACAAATTAAACAAAAAAACCTCAGTCACTGCAAGTATGAAGAATATGTTTTTTTAATCAATAAATTAAATTGATAATGGATCATTTTAATGTATCAAACAAATTATTCCATTTTAGCCTTTTTAGTTATCATTGGACATTTCATAAAACTTCACAATTCCAGTAGTTTACACTGTTGATTTTTTTCAGGCAAATTTTTCCTTGCCAAAATTCCTGTTCACTTTATTATCTATTTGGTTTGAATTTGCTGAGTGCTATTATGGATTTGATGTTTTCCCAATGAGAATTATCTGAAACATCAGTGAAGTGATTCGTGTTGACAGTATACCTTAAAATGTGTTTAATGCTTTAAAGAATATTTTGCATTTAATTAATATTTAGTACTTGCTTCTGTTTCCTCTGTGCCTTTAATAGCTCTGATAGAAGAAGCACAAAACCAGATTTTAAGTCATTGTCAATGCATTTCTAATATAAAGGGACTAGTAACTTTGAGGATATTCTTTATCATTTGCTGAAAAATTTTGAATCATTGCATTAGTTTACTAGGGCTGCCATAAAAAAATACCATAGACTGGGAGCGAGAAATTATTTTCTCCAGTTCTAGAGGTTGAAAGTCCAAAATCATGATGTTGGAAGGCATGTTTTTCCCTAAGGCCTCTCCTCTTGGCTTGTAGTTGGCCGCCTTTTTGCTATCGTCACATGTCTGTCCCTCTGCTCACAAGTCTGTGACCTGTCTCTACTTATAGGGTTACCAGTCATATTACATCAAGCCTCACACATATGACCTCATTTTATTTAGTTCCCTCTTTAAACCTCCTGTCTCTAAATACAGTCACATCTAAGGTACAGGGGTTAGGACTTTAATATATGAATTTGAGGGGGCATAATTCAGTCTGTCAGGGAATCTAGTCTTCTATCTTTTAAAATATTTGCAAAATCAAATTACCTTATATACCCAAGTAATGTTGATTTAGTGGTTTTCACAGTACCAGCAGATGATTCTGAGGAGGCCTTATCAATTCTATAGGAAAAATCTGAATGTTGTATGAACTTCTCATTGAATCTTATCTGGTATTGATGACTATGTTTTTTCCATTACAGTAGAATTAATAGATTCATAGTGAATCTCTAAGAGAAAAGACATTGAGACTACAGCTAAATGAGGCTTAATGTTAAGTAGACTAACATATAAAAGCAAAGGGCCTGCAATTTAATTAGAAGTTAGCATTGCTTTCTTGCTTATAGGTGATTGTTTCTTCTTTGCAAGAACAGAGCTGTTACATTTCTAAAGCAAATTATGCTTCACAAATCTCTTTTCTCTCATTTAACATTTGACATCCAAAAAAGGAGCCATCCTTCTGAAAGTTGTTGAGATCTTACAGTAATGTCAACGTTGATATCCACATAAATATTTTCCTTGTGTTTTGTTTTCTTGGAGAGAACTGATTTTTGGAGTGAATTTAAGAATACTGCTTGAAAAGAAAACTGAGGTTTTATTAATAAAAACTAATTGATCTAATAATCTTTAAAATTTGTCCTTAATTTAAGAAGTAGGAAAATTTCCAATATACTTTTTTGCAATGCTACTCAAATTGTAGTCTGACGCTTGTCCTGTCCCTGAAATTTGTACTGGTCAGCAACAAGAGAGGTACAGAAAGTGAGAGGAAAGGGTAAACATCAAGAAACCTTGATAACCTTTGAATAGGCTACATTAATATGTATAATTAATACAATTAATATTGCCTATTACTAATAAAAATGGGAGTACATTTTAAATTCTTACTATTTCTACTCATTTTGCAAGCAACTCTTTTAATTTTTCTTCTGGATTTCACAAAAGTGCAAGTTTGTGAAGGATGGAAAATCACAAACAAAACAAAATTAACAACAGTGCACCCTTAACAAAGGGAGTATGAATAGACTGTTCTGTGGAGGATGGGACGGTGCCCTAGGTAGGATTCAGGTAGACCAGAATTGGACCCCGCCTCCATCACTTAAAAGCTATTGTGATTTTGGGCAAGTTACTTACAATCTCTGAGCTTGTGTTTTCTCTTTTCAAGTGACAACAAAATACTGGAATTCTGTCTTACATAGTACATGGGCTCTAAATCAAGATATTTCAGCCTTAGTGCTATTGATATTTTGGGACAGGTAGTTTTTTGCTTTCAGTGTCCCCTGTTAACAGGGGCCTGCTGTTTACAAACAGGGGCCTTGCTGTTCACAAACTGGCCCCATGCCCAGAAAGCAAGGAAAAACAGAAGAAAGTGGTAGGCCACTCCAGACTGGTTGGTAGCAGTTTTAATAAACAATGAAACTTACATATAAGTCTTGGATGGGTGCAAGACAAGTAAATCTCTGCGTTCACTCACCAGAATCTTAAAAGTTTATATAAAGTCTTAACTGGGTTCAATCATGTATACTGTCCAGATTTCAACACCACATTTCTATCTCAAGAGTGTGTCCTTGGAGCACTGCTGGGGATGGGGAAGGCAAAGGGAGCATACATTCCAAGGAGAGGCAGGGACTGGGCACGCTGATTGCCTGAATCCAGCCCATGGGTCATCTGGTGGTCACATCTTCTCAAAGACCTCCTCTGGCATTTTACCCCTACTGACTGGCTCTTATATAATCTTACATATCCTCTTTCTTCCATAATGTGCCCTGGGCAGTCAGCAAGGGGTTCAACAGCATGGAGGTGGCCCATTTGGTGACTGTATGACTGCAGTGGAGGCAGGTACCACAGCAACAATACAAGGCACATGCAAGAGAAAACACAGGTTAAGATGATAATTCCCCTCAACAGAGGTGAGGCTTAGAACCACCACCACCCCCCCGTTCTGAGAGAAATCTTCTGCATACATGGATGTTTTATTGCCCTTGTCTAGCTGGATTAACACATAGTCTACAGGCACACACCTGATCATCTACATTTGCTCTCTTACAACACTAAACTTTTCTACCTTTATCTTGTATCTACCTACCACTTCAGCATTTTATTAAAAATAATAATAATAAAGAGAGAAATGTGGTATCCACATATAAATCAAGTATAAAAATCAAATGAGTATTCATATTTGAACTGACTGTGTATAGTTCATAATGCATGAGCAAAACCAAAAGCTTCTGTGATGACTGCCCTTGTACTGTTCACCATGTAACTTATTCACTATGTAAGAATTTGTTCTCCATGTAAGAACTTGTTCGTTATGCTTCAGAGATTAGAGACTGACGAAAATTAGGCTTGGGGTGGATTAATGATTGTGCATTGAGCATTGACCCCCCCTATACAGAATTTTATTGTTGTTAACAACCATTTGATCAATAAATATGAGAGATGCCCTCACAAAAAATATATATATATATACACACTTCCAATTGTAAAATAAATAAGTAACCAGGATGTAATGTATAGCACAAGGAATATAGTCAAAATATTGTAACAACTTGGTATGGTGATAGCTGGTACCTAGAATTATCATGTATATAAATGTTGAATCACTGTGTTGTACACCTGAAACTAAATGTAATACTGTGTGTCAACTACCCTTCAATAAAAAATAATTATCAAAAAAAAATAAAAAATAAAAAAATAAAAATAAAAATAAAAAAAGATGATAATTCCCCTACCCAGTGACAACTGTTTCCAAGAGCCCCACAATCCAAAACCATTGGTTTGCTAAGTCTCCTTTGCAGAGGGTTAGATCACTCACAGCAAACATTTGTGTTTTTTGTGTTATTTAATAAAGACGACACCTTATATAGACTTATAAAGTATGAACACACAAATTCTGTTTGACTAATGGCACAGATGCCCCCTTGCAAGGAAGTAATAATATCCAAGGCAACTTTATTTTGGAGGAGAGCTTTTCTCATTAGAGACATTTCAGTGTCCAGTAAGTACAAGCTTTGTTGGCTATCATTCAAGGCTTGCTGGGTGAATTTAGTAAGGGCTTCTATGTGTGCTGTAATGTCCTCCAACCTGATGGAAGGAACAAAGACAGAAGACAAATGATCATGCCAGCAGAAAACATAATGTGCCTACCTACCTTGAGGAGAAGGAGGTTGGCAGCTTTAAGAACTTGACCATGCGTAGCACACATGCTGGCTGGGGGAAGACTGTGCTGTCAGGCATGAGGAGATGGACTGGGGGTGGGATGTGCCAGACTAGAACTGCCCTCTTTTGATGGTTTTGCTCCATTTGAGGTATAGTATGTTTCAACAGGTCCAGCTTGCAGCAGGACAACAAGATCCCGGTAGAGATTGAGTATTTCCCTTTGACCCAGAGGTTAAGAACTCACCCATCCCAGTAGGATGTTCCATTATAAATTCCAGGCATGATAAAACCTGGTGTTCTCAGCAGCACAGCACATTGATCCACAGTGAAAGTCAGGGCAATGTCTGTTTCATGTGACTTTCATACCTTTTTAGTATTAGCTTCCACAGTAGGGGTCTTCTGTCTGGCATTTTGGACAAATAGACCCTACTAGTTGGTCATTTAAATCTATTAAAACCTAGGACAGTACTTCAGTTCACCCGACCAAACTGGTTGTACCTAATTTTTCTACTGTTTTAATATACCATTTTTCTTTTCTATCAACCCAGCTGATTATAAATTATAGAGGGCACAGTACTTCCATTTAGTGTCATGTTCTTTTTCCCAGCCTTGAAATGTGACCCCTGATTGCTATCTATCAGATGAAGATATCCATGGAACTCATAGATGGTACCTAGTTTCTCTATTCCCTTAATAATGGCAGCCTGTTTTGCACAGCAACAAGGGAAAGCTGTGTCCACAAAAACCAGAGCTTATTTATGACATTCACTCCGAGGGAGGGGCCCGATAAAATCAGTTTGCCAATCCTGCATCAGTTGGGAACTCTGGCAGTGGCCTCAGACTCCTTTGGCAGTTACCTAGGACATTGTTTTGAGCATGCATGACATACTGTTACTGAATTAACAGAGTCATTGTATTTTGAGAACAACCCAGTATAGTTGGCATTTTGCCATCCCACCTGGGTACTACAGTGGCCACTGCCATTCTTTCTATGTACCCAATATACCATATTTACTAAAGGGTCAGTGTTACAGCTCATACTCATGCTAGGGCTTCAGCTTATTGATTGTTAGGGGGTGTCAGTGATATAAGGCAGCACATGGGAGACAGGATTGCCTCAGCCTCTTGTGGGCAAACTCAAATGTTCCTCTACCTACCGTTACCCAGTAAGGGCCCACTCATGCCCCATTCACTTTTCAACTTCCCATTGTCCAAGCCATAGGGTAATTATTTTAGAATAGTCCAATTGTCAGTGCAAAGTGTTAACAGACAGGGCTCACGTTTGATCGCCAACCAAACCACTCAGTTCAGCCACAGGCTTCTATGATTCATTCCTTCGTAAAAGGCTGTACCTGGAGGTGTTCTGTGTACATTGCTAGGAGCTGTTATTTTATGGGGGTATATTGGGCCTCTGCCCCCTTTTAGAGCTGGGACCAAAATGCTAGGAACACTCTCCCCTTCTGTTACCTGTGCCACAGTGCCTGACCCCTACCTTCCAGAGTCACAGACAAATCTAACTCAAATGGCAGCTGTGCTTAGGAGATGCCCAGAGCTTTAAGTTGATTCCTTTGTACTTTTTTTTTGTTTTTTTTTTTGAGAGGACATCTCTCATATTTATTGATCAAGTGGTTGTTAACAACAATAAAAATCTGTACAGGGGAGTCAATGCTCAATGCACAATCATTAATCCACCTCAAGCTTAATTCCCGCCAGTCTCCAATCTTCTGAAGCATAACGAACAAGTTCGTACATGGTGAACAAATTCTTACATAGTGAATAAGTTCTTACATGGTGAACAGTAAAAGGGCGGTCATCCCAAAAACTTTCGATTTTGATCATGCATTATGAA
Source organism: Manis pentadactyla (assembly GCF_030020395.1). NCBI lineage: Eukaryota > Metazoa > Chordata > Mammalia > Pholidota > Manidae > Manis > Manis pentadactyla. The sequence goes on from NC_080023.1 coordinate 22,328,625, forward strand.
CTATAAACAATCAGGTCAAATATGAATATTCGTTTGATTTCTTTTTGATTTATATGTGGATCCCACATTTCTCCCTTTATAATTATTATTATTATTTTTAATAAAATGCTGAAGTGGTATGTAGATGCAAGATAAAGGTAGAAAACATAGTTTAGTGTTTTAAGAGAGCAAATGTAGATGATCAGGTGTGTACCTGTAGACTATGTGTTAATCCAAGCTAGACAAGGGCAATAAAACATCCACGGATGCAGAAGATTTCTCTCAAAACAGGGGGGGTGAGGTTCTAAGCCTCACCTCTGTTGATCCCAAATTTCTCACCTGATGGCCCCCCTGCGACTGTGCCTGTCTTAGGTTGTTCCTCCCTTGAGGAATCTTACCCGTCTCTGGCTAACCAGTCATCTTCCGGGGCCATACAGGGAAATGTAAAGTTGGTAAGTGAGAGAGAAGCCTTATTGTTTGAAAAGGTTAGCTTTTTACTTCTTTGCATATTTATGCCCTGTGGCTTCTATACCCAGCATTTGTCTTGAGGTATCTTTACCACTTGGAAGAATTATGATACTCGGTAAATTCGATATGAGGTACGAATTCTATTTAAGGGTTGTAATTAGGAAGGAAGAAGAAAAGCTATAGAAGTAGCAGGCGGAAGAAAACATGGGAAGATTGATTATTTCTTTGACATATCTTCTTGTAGAGTAACTTCAGCATGTATAGATTTTAAGCTACTACTTAAATTGCATGCACACATTAACATAATAGGAGTATAGTTACATAACCAAAGCATACCTGTAAATACCAGCCATCTCCAGTGAAACCAAGAAAACCAGTTAGGCACCCTAGGCATTTGTGAAAACTTATCTATGATATGGTGGATATTGTCCAACTGAACTTGAACAGTCTGAGAGAAATCAGACAAATTAAAACAACCCATTCCTGGGGACTGTTCACATCCCATATGTTCTTTCAACAGTAGATAGTCTGTAGTCATAAGATTTTGGAGCGCTGCAACTTGCACTTCTCCTAATTCTTGGTTGAGTTCCAACAGTATAGATCCAGTCAAATTTGTTGTTTTACTGTATGCAGAGGCCAGCTTAGATATCTCCTTCTTCATTCCAATGCCAAGTCCAGGAACGGGTGGGATGAATGCAGCTACAACTGCAGCATCGCCTGGATATTTGTTGAGGTTTTTTGATGATCATCTTCTGGTATGACACTTCCAGAGAGTGCTGATGTTGGAAGTTCTTCTTCATATCGTATCTTAGTTCATTTTCTGGGTAGCCAAATTAGGCTTTGATCCTCTGTGTAAACACAAATAGACCCTTTGCCCACACTTTGATATGCCCTTTATACCATTGTGTAGAACTCATTGGAGGTCACCACACAGGAACTACTTTTTTTTTTTTAAGAGAAAGGAATATTATCAGAAAAATGTACCTCCATAGCCGATCACCCTTTAAGTGATCAAAATTAAGGATATATAAAGCATGCATTAATCGTTGATTTACAGTTAGTTTTATCCTATCAGGGAGTAATCCCCCTTTTCTTTCCTTCTTTCTTTTTTTTTGTTATCATTAATCTACACTTACATGAAGAATATTATGTTTACTAGGCTCTCCCCTAGACCAGGTCCCCCCTATATACCCCTTTACAGTCACTGTCCATCAGCATAGTAAAATGTTGTAGAATCACTACTTGTCTTCTCTGTGTTGTACAGCCCTCCCCTTTCTCCCACCACCCCCATGCTTGCTAATCTTAATATCCCCCTTCTTCTTCTCCCCTCTTATCCCTCCCTACCCACCCATCCTCCCCAGTTCCTTTCCCTTTGGTACCTGTTAGTCCATTCTTGGGTTCTGTGATTCTGCTGCTGTTTTGTTCCTTCAGTTTTTGCTTTGTTCTTATACTCCACAGATGAGTGAGATCATTCGGTATTTCTCTTCCTCCGCTTGGCTTATTTCACTGAGTATAATACCCTCCAACTCCATCCATGTTGCTGCAAATGGTAGGATTTGCCCTCTTCTTATGGCTGAGTAGTATTCCATTGTGTATACGTACCACATCTTCTTCATCCATTCATCTGCCGATCGGCATTTAGTTTGCTTCCAAATCTTGGCTATTGTAAATAGTGCTGCGATAAACATAGGGGTGCATATGTCTTTCTCAAACTTGATTGCTGTGTTCTTAGGGTAAATTCCTAGGAGTGGAAATCCTGGGTCAAATGCTAAGTCTGTTTTGAGCTTTTTGATGAACCTCCATACTGCTTTCCACAATGGTTGAACTAGTTTACATTCCCACCAGCAGTGTAGGAGGGTTCCCCTTTCTCCACAGCCTCGCCAACATTTGTTGTTGTTTGTCTTTTGGATGGCAGCCATCCTTACTGGTATGAGGTGACACCTCATTGTAGTTTTAATTCGCATTTCTCCGATAATTAGTGATGTGGAGCATCTTTTCATCTGTCTGTTGGCCATCTGTATTTCTTTTTTGGAGAACTGTCTGTTCAGTTCCACTGCACATTTTTTAAATGGATTATTTGTTTTATGTTTGTTGAGGTGGTTGAGCTCTTTATATATTTTGGACATCAAGCCTTTTTCGGATCTGTCATTTACAAATATATTCTCCCATACTGTAGGGTTCCTTTTTGTTCTGTTGATGGTGTCTTTTGCTGTACAGAAGCTTTTCAGCTTCATATAGTACCAATTGTTCATTTTTGCTGCTGTTTTCCTTGCTTGGGGAGATATGTTCAAGAAGAGGTCACTCATGTTTATGTCTAAGAGCTTTTTGCCTATGTTTTTTTCCACTAGTTTAATGGTTTCATGACTTACATTCAGGTCTTTGATCCATTTTGAATTTACTTTTGTATATGAGGTTAGACAGTGGTCCAGTTTCATTCTCCTACATGTAGCTGTCCAGTTTTGCCAACACCATCTGTTGAAGAGACTGTCATTTCGCCATTGTATGTCCATGGCTCCTTTATCAAATATTAATTGACCGTATATGTTTGGGTTAATGTATGGAGTCTCTAGTCTGTTCCACTGGTCTGTGGCTCTGTTCTTGTGCCTACCAAATTGTCTTGATTACTATGGCTTTGTAGTAGAGCTTGAAGTTGGGGAGTGAGATCCCCCCTACTTTATTCTTCTTTCTCAGGATTGCTGTGGCTATTCGGTGTCTTTGGTGTTTCCATATGAATTATTGAATTATTTGTTCCAGTTCACTGAAGAATGTTGCTGGTAATTTGATAGGAATTGCATCAAATCTGTATATTGCTTTGGGCAGGATGGCCATTTTGACGATATTAATTCTTCCTAGCCACGAGCATGGGATGAGTTTCCATTTGTTAGTGTCCCCTTTAATTTCTCTTAAGAGTGACTTGTAGTTTTCAGAGTATAGGTCATTTACTTCTTTCGTTAGATTTATTCCTAGGTATTTTATTCTTTTTGATGCAATTGTGAATGGAATTGTTTTCCTGATTTCTCTTTCTGTTGGTTCATTGTTAGTGTATAGTAAAGCCACAGATTTCTGTGTGTTAATTTTGTATCCTGCAAATTTGCTGTATTCCAATATCAGTTCTAGTAGTTTTGGAGTGGAGTATTTAGGGAATTTTATGTACAGTATCATGTCATCTGCAAATAGTGACAGTTTAACTTCTTTACCAAACTGGATTCCTTGTATTTCTTTGTTTTGTCTGATTTCCGTGGCTAGGACCTCCAGTACTATCTTAAGTAACAGTGGGGAGAGTGGACATCTCTGTCTAGTTCCCAATCTCAGAGGAAAAGCTTTCAGCTTCTCGCTGTTCAGTATAATGTTGGCTGTTGGTTTATGATATATGGCCTTTTTTATGTTGAGGTACTTGCCCTCTATTCAGGTTTTGCTGAGAGTTTTTATCATGAATGGATTTTGAATTTTGTCAAATGCTTTTTCAGCATCTATGGAGATGATCATGTGGTTTTTGTCTTTCTTTTTGTTGATTTGGTGAGTGGTGTTGATGGATTTTCCAATGTTTACCATCCTTGCATCCCTGGGATAAATCCCACTTGATCATGGTGTATGATCCTTTTGATATACTTTTGAATTAGGTTTGCTAATATTCTATTAAGAATTTTGGAATCTACATTCATCAGGGATGTTGGTCTGTAATTTTCTTTTTTGGTGGAGTCTTTGCCTGGTTTTGGTATTACGGTGATGTTGGCTTCATAGAATGAGTTTGGGAGTATTCCCTCCTCTTATATTTTTTGGAAAACTTTAAGGAGAATGGGTATTATGTCTTCTCTGTGTGTCTGATAAAATTCCGACGTAAATCCGTCCAGCCCGGGGGTTTTGTTCTTGGGTAGTTTTTTGATTACCGTTTCAATTTCTTTGCTCATAATTGGTATGTTTAGATTTTCTGTTTCTTTCTGGGTCAGTCTTGGAAGGTTGTATTTTCTAGGAAGTTGTCCATTTCTTCTAGGTTTTCCAGCTTGTTGGCATATAGGTTTTCATAGTAGTCTTTAATAATTCTTTGTATTTCTGTGGAGTCTGTCATGATTTTTCCGTTCTCATTTCTGATTCTGTTGATTTTTGTTGATTCTCTTTTTCTCTTAATAAGTTTGGCTAGAGGCTTATCTATTTTGTTTATTTTCTCAAAGAACCAGCTCTTGGTTTCATTGATTTTTGCTATTGTTTTATTCTTCTCAATTTTGTTTATTTCTTCTCTGATCTTTATTATTTCCCTCCTTCTGCTGACTTTAGGCCTCATTTGTTCTTCTTTTTCCAATTTTGATAATTGTGATGTTAGACTATTCATTTGGGATTGTTCTTCCTTCTTCAAGTGTGCCTGGATCGCTATATACTTTCCTCTTAAGACTGCTTTCACTGCGTCCCACAGAAGTTGGGGCTTTGTGTTGTTGTTGTCATTTGTTTCTATATATTCCTTGTTTTCTATTTTAATTTGTTCATTGATCCATTAATTATTTAGGAGCATGTTGTTAAGCCTCCATGTGTTTGTGAGCCTTTTTGTTTTCTTTGTAGAATTTATTTCTAGTTTTATACCTTTGTGGTCTGAAAAATTGGTTGGTAGAATTTCAATATTTTGGATTTTGCTGAGGCTCTTTTTGTGGGCTAGTATATGGTCTGTTCTGGAGAATGTTCCATGTGCAGTTGAGAAGAATGTATATCCTGTTGCTTTTGGATGTAGAGTTCTATAGGTATCTGTTAGGTCCATCTGCTCTACTGTGTTGTTCAGTGCTTCTGTGTCCTTACTTATTTTCTTCCCGGTGGATCTATCCTTTGGGGTGAGTTGTGTGTTGAAGTCCCCTAAAATGAATGCATTACAGTCTATTTCCCCCTTTAGTTCTGTTAGTATTTGTTTCACATATGCTGGTGCTCCTGTGTTGGGTGCATATATATTTAGAATGGTTATATCCTCTTGTTGGGCTGAGCCCTTTATCCTTATGTAGTGTCCTTTTTTATCTCTTGTTACTTTCTTTGTTTTGAAGTCTATTTTGTCTGATATTAGTACTGCAACCCCTGCTTTCTTCTAGCTGTTGTTTGCCTGAAATATGTTTTTCCATCCCTTGACTTTTAGTCTGTACATGTCTTTGGGTTTGAGGTGAGTTTCCTGTAAGCAGCATATAGATTGGTCTTGCTTTTTTATCCATTCTCTTAGTCTATGTCTTTTGATTGGTGCGTACAGTCCATTTACATTTAGGGTGACTATTGAAAGATATGCACTTATTGCCATTGCAGGCTTTAAATTCGTGGTTACCAAAGGTTCAAGGTTTGCCTCTTTAGTATCTTACTGCCTAACCTTGCTCACTTATTGAGCTGTTATATACACTGCCTGAAGATTGTTTTCTTCTCTGCCTTCTTATTCCTCCTCCTCCATTCTTCATATGTTGGGTGTTTTGTTCTGTGCTCTTTCTAGGAGTGCTCCCATCTAGAGCAGTCCCTGTAAGATGCCCTGTAGAGGTGGTTTGTGGGAAGCAAATTCCCTCAGCTTTTGTTTGTCTGGGAATTGTTTAATCCCACCATCATATTTAAATGATAGTCATGCTGGATACAGTGTCCTTGGTTCAAGGCCCTTCTGTTTCATTGCATTAAATATATCATGCCATTCTCTTCTAGCCTGTAGGGTTTCTGTCAAGAAGTCTGATGTTATCCTGATGGGTTTTCCTTTATAGGTGACCTTTTTCTCTCTAGCTGCCTTTAAAACTCTTTCGTTGTCCTTGATCTTTGCCATTTTAATTATTATGTGTCTTGGTGTCGTCCTCCTTGGATCCTTTCTGTTGGGGGTTCTGTGTATTTCTGTCATCTGTTTGATTATTTCCTCCCCCAGTTTGTGGAAGTTTTCAGCAATTATTTCTTCCAAGATACTTTTCATCCCTTTTCCTCTCTCTTCTTCTTCTGGTACCCCTATTAATCGGATATTGTTCCTTTTGGATTGGTCACACAGTTCTCTTAATATTGTTTCATTCCTGGAGATCCTTTTATCTCTCTCTATGTCAGCTTCTATGCATTCCTGTTCCCTGGTTTCAATTCCATCAGTGGCCTCTTGCATTTTATCCATTCTGCTTATAAATCCTTCCCGAGTTTGTTTCATTTGTGTAATGTCCTTTCTGGCATCTGTGATCTCACTCCGGACTTCATCCCATTTCTCTTGCATATTTCTCTGCATCTCTGTTATCATGTTTATGATTTTTATTATGAATTCTTTGTCAGGAAGACTGGTTGGGTCTGTCTCCTTCTCTAGTGTCTCTGTGATCTTGGTTTGCCTATAATTTTGTCTTTTCATGGTGATAGGAATAGTTTGCAGAGCTGTGATGAGTAATGGCTGGAAGAACTTCCCTTCTTGTTTGTTTGTGGCCTTCCTCTCCTGGGAGAAAAGCGACCTCTGGTGGCTTGTGCTGCGCAGCTGCGTGCAGACAGGGCTTCTGCTTCCTGCCCGGCTGCTATGGAGTTAATCTCCGCTGTTGCTGTGGGCGTGGCCTGGCTCGGGCAGCTGCTCCAAAGTGGTGGAGTCGCATTGGAGGTGGAGCAGCGGGGAGGCTATTTATCTCCGTAAGGGGCCTCAGTGCTCCCTGCAGCCCAGGGGATTACAGTGCCCAGAGATCCCTGGATTCCCTACCTCTGGACTTAATGTCCCACCCTGCCCCTTTAAGACTTCCAAAAAGCACCCGCCAAAACAAAACGACTACAAAAAAAAAAAAAAAGAAATGGCTGCTCGTTTTTCTTTATTCTCCAGCGCCAGCCTCAGGCACCCGCTCACCCGTCTTGCTGCCCTGTTTCCCTACTATTGGGGTCCCTATCCCTTTAAGACTTCCAAAAAGCACTCGCCAAAACAAAACAACAACAACAACAACAACAAAAAATGGCCACTCGCTTTTCTTTTTTTCTCTGGCGCCGGCCTCCATTACCCGCTCATCGGTCTTGCTGCCCTGTTTCCCTTGTATTGGTGTCCCTGTCCCTTTAAGACTTCCAAAAAGCACTCACCACAACAAAACAACAACAACAACAACAAAAAATGGTCTCTTGCTTTTCTTTTGTACATCGGCGCCAGCCTCCGGTACTCGCTGACCGTTCTTGCTGTCCTATTTCCCTAGTATCCAGGACCCTGCGCATGCACTGTGTCTGCGCTCTGGCCCGGATGGCTAGGGCTGGGTGTTCGGCAGTCCTGGGCTCCCTTTCCCTCCCGCTCTGACTCCTCTCCTCCTGCCAGGAGCTGGGGGGAGGGGCCCTCGGGTCCAGCCGGCCAGGGGCTTGTATCTTACCCCCTTTGGGAGGCGCTGGGTTCTCGCAGGTGTGGATGTGGTCTGGATGTTGTCCTGTGTCCTCTGGTCTTTATTCTAGGAAAAGTTGTCTTTGTTATATTTTCATAGATATATGTGGTTTTGTGAGGAGATTTCTGCTGCTCTCCTCACGCCGCCATCTTGGCTCCAACCCCGATTCCTTTGTTCTTTTGCCTTCTCAAAGATGGTTTGTTGCACTGATCCCCAGTCCCTCATGGGACTTTCTTTACCAGGCAGCATAAGGGATGGAGACATTGTGCTAGGTGGGAAACAAAAAACTTTTAAAGCCCCCAAATTCTGCAGAGGCTTGTATCTTCTTTATGTGCCTAGGGGTTGGTTAAATCTTATCAAACACAACTTCTGGGAAAATATACATCTTACCCAAGTGAATGACTCCCAAAGCCTTATAGCAGTGCCTGGACCTTGAATTTTCTGTGAGTTTACCACCCATCTTCTCCCTCAGAGATGTTCCAGCAAAGCCTGAAGAGTGTCCTGAAGCATAGGCTTGTGTTCACATGTTGACATTTTATCAACAATTACATAATGGGCCTGTCTTACTTATATGAGAAATGTCTTGGACTACCATCCTATGTGGTGGGTTATGCAGATGGCCTTGGGAAAGCAGCTAAAAGTTTCATTACTATTCCTCCCACATGAAAGCAAATTTCTCATGACCTTTAGCATACACTGAAAGTTACATAATTTTTAAAAACTTCACTATTTTAGTAGAGAACACTCAGTTTTCTTAAGTAATCAAGGACAAAACGCATGTTCTTTGTTTTCTAGGCAGATTACATTAAAGGTAAAGAAAAACATTTGTCTATAATTTCCTATTAAGAGCAGACCAATATTTATGAAAATATTTTCTTTTCAACACAGAGAAAACCAAATTCTAATTTTGCACCACTATACATTTGATATTAAAATTCTTTTTTTTCTTAAATAAATCCATATCAGTCTTAGCTTAAAATACACACAAAATTATTTTCTCAATAGTCTTTTATCATAAACCTTTTGTAATTTTTTATACCTATTTAGTTTTTGTCCTATTTTTTAAAAAAAATATTGAAACAATCACTTTATTTTAGGACAAAATTTCTTTTTTTCTTTACAAAAAATAAAAATAAAAAAATAAAACAAACAAAAACAGGTGACTTCATATATTTCCTTGCCCCCCAAGAAAACACATTCTAATTTTCTTACTTTTTATGTACAGTCATTCTCTTTCATTCTCATTATTCTAGTACCTTTGTTTTAGAAAAAAAAAAAGCCTTTGGTCTTTTATAATTCAATTTTGGTGGTACGCTCCAAGGTAAAAGAACATTATATATACACAACAGACATCCACAGATAAATAGAAACATATAGATAGCCATAAACAGATGTCCCATAACTGTCATTTCAAAACCTTAGCCATGAATCAAATACCCATTAATAGGCCTAAAGCCTTTTACTGATATTTGTGATCTTGTAGAGGCTGTGAACTAGTTTTAGTCAAGGGAACTTACGTGTTTTAAAAAGCCCTCTCCCCTTTTTTTCAGTGTCTTGGGCAATGTTTTGGTGAATTCCTAGGGTGTTTATAATTCAGACATGATAAGATTTACAATTTCAAATAACAGAGAAAGAATGTAACTTTTTTCCTAGGTTTTTGGGATAATTGCTATATAAATTTTTCATTTGTATTAGGAGTCAGCCAGCAAGGGACATCTCATCCTTTTCCTCATCAATCACCATGACATCCTCCTCTCCATTTTCATTACTTTCTCAGAGATGACACACTTTGTGTTCTAATCAGATTTTGCCACAAGTGCTGGGATCTTAATCCTTGGCAGCTTGTGCCCTCTTCACTTTGCAAAACAGCATGCTAAGGGACTTCAACTGATTATCCTGCTCTCCTACCTTATCCACCAGCCCTGAAGCTAGCAGAGTAGAGGATCCTTTCACATTCCCCTGTAACTTCAGCTTTTCTTCCAACTTTCTACTTTGAGTTTCAGCACCTAGTTGGGCATCAGTGTTCAGCCATACTTCCTACAGTAGATCCAAGCCAGCCCGTAGCAGCCACAGATTTCCCTTGTTTGCCACAGTGCACTCTTCATAGTCCTTCAAAAAAGTGTATCAAGTCAGCTGACCTTTTTGGGATGTCCCTGTACTCATGCAGCAGTCTATAAGCATGTGACATATGGGCCACCCCTCTCCACACAGAAGTTGATAGCCAACGCAGAATGTCTCAGACAGATGCTTCTTTCTCAGGGCTTATTTGTTCAGTCACTTGATTGGCTTACCAACTGGTTCGCAGATTGGCTCCCATACACAGAGGACAAGGGGAGACTGAAGAAAGAGACAGACAGCTCCAGATAAGTAGATGGCAGTTTTTATAAGCAAGGGAACTTACATGAAAGGTTTGTCTTGGAGAGCCACAAGATGAGACCTCTGCCCACCAAATCTTAAAAGTTTATACAGAAGCTTTAATGAAATTCAGTCATGTATACCATTCAGATGGTCACAGCACCACATTTCTATCCTAACACTGTATCCTTGGGACTACTTCTGAGAGGGGGGAAGACAAGAAGGCACATTGCAAGGACGAGGGAGGAGTAGGGAGTGTCCAACTGCCCAGGTCCAGCTCACAGTTCAACCAGTGGTCATGTCTTCTCAATGACCTCATCCCACACTTGTCCAGGGCACTGTAGGGTATTCAGTAGTTTCCCTGATCTCTACCCACTAGTTGCCAGTAAACACCATTCGAATCGTGACAATTGAGTTGTCTCCAGACATTGTTAAATGTCGTGGGTAAAGGGAGAAGTGAATTGCCCCTGGTTGAGAACCCCTGGTGTAATCTCCCCAGAGGAGGAAAAATTTACAAATGGTTCACCTAACTCTTGTAAATATCTTAAGAAATGTCAACATTGTGAAGACCAACACATTATCTTAATAATTTCAATACACCATTTTTTAAAATTTCAGCATTAGATTACATGTTTTCTTAAAAAAAAAATTAGTGATGCATTTCTTTAGATTAAGTTGTGGATGAAAATTGATTTGGAGTTATAAGCACGTTGTATAATATACATATACATACACACATATATACACACACATATACATACCTTAAAATATCCACATGATTGCTATCATATAATATGCATTATAATCACATATAAATATAATATGCAATTAAAAATAATATACATCACGTATGTTATGATGTGATAAATATATGATTTGCTGAGGGAACAACAAATTTCTAATCACCTCTCATTGTAGAGTTGTATCCAGTAAGGAGTTACTAGCCTCATGTTGGCTACTAGAAATATATCTAGTTTGACTTAACATGTGATGCTTATGTAAAAGAAACACCAGATTTTGAAGATTTAGTATGAAAAATAGAATTTAAGTGATCTCATTCATTTTTATATCAATTACATATTGAAATGATAACATCTTGGTTATTTATAGTAAATAAGATATATAACTGATTTTAGCTCTTTCATTATTGTGAATATATGGTAATTTTCAATTACATATTTGGCTTTCATTTGTATCTATATTCCTTTGAAGCACTACTGTACAATACATGCTTTTTAACTGGAATGTTGGAATTTTTTTTTTTTGTAGATAATTATTTTTTTATTGAAGGGTAATTGACACACAGTATTACATTACATTAGTTTCAGGTGTACAACATAGTGATTCAACATTTATATACATGACACTTCTAGGTACCAGCTATCACCATACCAAGCTGTTACAATATCTTGACTATATTCATTACATCCCGGTTACTTATTATTTTACCATTGGAAGTGTATACTTTTTTTTTTTTTTTTTGAGAGGGCATCTCTCATATTTATTGATCAAATGGTTGTTAACAACAATAAAATTCTGTATAGGGGAGTCAATGCTCAATGCACAATCATTAATCCACCCCAAGCCTAATTTTCGTCAGTCTCCAATCTTCTGAAGCATAACGAACAAGTTCTTACATGGAGAACAAATTCTTACATAGTGAATAAGTTCTTACATGGTGAACAGTACAAGGGCAGCCATCACAGAAACCTTCGGTTTTGCTCATGCATTATGAACTATAAACAGTCAGTTCAAATATGAATACTCATTTGATTTTTATACTTGATTTATATATGGATACCACATTTCTCTCTTTATCATTATTATTTTTAATAAAATGCTGAAGTGGTAGGTAGAGGGAAGATAAAGGTAGAAAACATACTTTAGTGTTGTAAGAGAGCAAATGTAGATGATCAGGTGTGTGCCTGTAGACTATGTATTAATCCAAGCTAGACAAGGGCAATAAAACATCCACATATGCAGAAGATTTCTCTCAGAACGGGGGGGTGAGGTTCTAAGCCTCACCTCTGTTGATCCCCAATTTCTCACCTGATGACCCCCCTGCGACTGTGCCTATCTTAGGTTGTTCCTCCCTTGAGAAATCTTACCCGTCTCTGGGTAACCAGTCATCTTCCGGGGCCATACAGGGAAATGTAAAGTTGGTAAGTGAGAGAGAAGCCATATTGTTTGAAAAGGTTAGCTTTTTACTTCTTTGCATATTTATGCCCTGTGGCTTCTATGCCCAGCATTTGTCTTGGGGTATCTTTACCACTTGGAAGAATTATGATACTCGGTAAATTTGATATGAGGCACGAATTCTATTTAAGGGTTGTAATTAGGAAGGAAGAAGAAAAGCTATAGAAGTAGCGGAATGTTGGAATTTTTTCATCTATTATACTTATAGCAATGTCTTTCTCTCTCTTTTACCTTTTTAATTCTTTACAGTAATGTGTAATGACTTGATGCAAGTTAAACAGTATATATGACAAGACTTTCTCTCAGGGTTCAATTAGTTAAGCCAATATATGTATGATGCATAGAAAATAATACCGGTAAATATTAATTACTATTATTACTATTGTCACTATAATATAGTAAGAATTATAGTTCATCAATGAATGAAACAATGAAAAGGAAGAGGAGGAAAACTTTTCTGAGTTTAAATTCTTATAATACATGTTGGTAAGCTAGCTGTGCATATCTTTTATTCTAAATGAGATAAGAATTGAAAACCAGAATACAGAATCCTTGTCTACATCGACGCCAATTCATTTTTATGTTCCTTACTCTTGTCTACCTGACCCACAGAGTGCATATGGAGGTGCTCAGTATTTTCTTATTGCCTTACTAAAGAAAGAAATGTAGAATTAGAAAATTGATGACCATTTCTGCTTTTTAGATTAATTTATTCAAACAATTTTTATTAATGGTTATATTTGAAAAAAACAGAATTTTCAACTTGATTGTGTATATAAACATAATCTTTTAAAAAAATCAATGAAGACATTCCTTTGTGTTGAACACATAAATGATGCAAAGGATAGATGTAAGCAGAAACAAATGCTTCTATTGTTTTTTTGAATTATCTTTCAACTCTATGATTAAAAAGATGTACTAATAAAAACAAAGAACCAAATGTAATTTTTTTCAACGGGATTCTCTCAATGAGGTTGTCTGTGAGAGAATAAAAGAGATGTTAATGCTCTAAGTACTCATCATATGTAATTAACTAGCATCTCTCCTGAACATCTAGAATAGTACAAGTTATGTAACCACTTTGGGGAATGGAAAAAAAACAGCACCATCTTTTTCTGTGTTATCATTCATTGTTGAGGAACTTTGGATAAGTTTCTATACGAATTCTATGTATTTCTGCATTTGAATATTTGTCTTTATGTAATCAGGCTTCAAGACAGAAGCCTCTTATAACAACCAAAACTCAAAGACAATATAATTGGTTACTTTATTAATCAGAAGAAATGAACACAACATTTTGTTTGTAATTACTGTAAAATCAATCCTCAAAGGCAGAATCAGAAGTTGAACATTCAAGGAAAAGATAAAAATAATAATAAATGCTGAGAAAATAAAAGATAAGGCAGTAGACATCAGACGTACTTAGAAACATCAAACTGAGGTTGCAAAGAAGAAATAGAATTGGAGAGAACAAAGCTAAAATGTCAAAATGCAGTAACAATAAAAAGCAGAGATAACCTCTGGATGATATTTAAAATTCTACATTAACATTTAAGGTAACTCAGTGTATGAATAAAATACTATAGCCTATGGGGGAAATTAGTGTAAGGGCAATGCAAGTTAGACTCTTCTCTTTTCTCTGACAGTATTATTTGCTATCAGTAGTGTCCCATTAAAAGGAATACCAAATAATAACATATCCACTTGAGGAAAGCTGTACTCTAATTTTGGTATATGGCATGTTAAGCTGTGATAGTGTGAATTCTTATAATTTAAACACTAATCTACAGGAATAAATCCAAATTAGCAGCAGTGGAAAGCACATAAATATGAGTCACAAGAAGAATAAAAGCAACATAATTACATTGAAAGAGGAAATAGAGATTGTAAATAATTTTTTAAATAAATTCCAGGAAAATAAAAACTTGGGAGTAGCTACAAATCATTAGTTTATACATTTATTCAAAAATATTTATTGAGCCCCTACTATATTCACGGCACCTGAGTAGGCATTTGAGTGGTGGTCAAGATAAAAAAGGTCCCTGCTTTCATGGAACTTATAATTAAGTGTGCTGCAGATAATGAACAAATAAAAGAATGCATCTTTACTCTCATTCAGGTAGTTATAAATCTAAAAAAATAATAATACATTATAAAGGGACAGGAAATAGTGCACGCCTGTTTGGATTGTTAGATTAAGGCAAACTTCAAGGAGATAATGATTGAATAAGGATCTGAATGAAATAACTAAAAAGACATCTGAGAAACATATAATAAACATATAAACATAAGAAAGCCTGGGGTAGGATTGTTTCAGGAAGAGGAAACTACAAATGCAAAGTGTTTGATGAGAAAATAAAGTTGTGGCATCTGTTGAATGGTAAACAGGCCTGGTGGCTGGGCTGGGCTGAGCGAGGGACAACAGGTAGAAGAATATTTAAAATACATAAGTATGGATCAAAGTATGATCCATGAAAAAAATACTTGCAAAAATAGATTTCACTAGAATTAAAAAATTTTCCTCTGTGAAAAACACTCAAAAAAAATGAAAATATGGGAGGTGGAGCCAAGATGGCAGCATGAGTAGAGCAGCAGAAATCTCCAAAAACCACATATATTTTTAAAAATATAACAAAGACAACTCTTCCTAGAATAGAGACCAGAGGACCCAGGACAACAGCCACACCACATCCACACCTGCGAGAACCCAGAGCCTCGCAAAGGGTGAGAGGAAGGCCACAAAGCAACAAGAAGGGAAGTTCTTCCAGCCGTCACTCGTCCCAGCTCTGCAAACTATTTCTATAACCATCAAAAGGCAAAATTACAGGCAAACCAAGATCACAGAGACAACACCAGAGAAGGAGACAGACCTAACCAGTCTTCCTGAAAAAGAATTCAAAATAAAAATCATAAACATGCTGATGGAGATGCAGAGAAATATGCAACAGCTAAGGGATGAAGTCTGGAGGGAGATCAGAGATGCCAGGAAGGAGATTACAGAAGTGAAACAAACTCTGGAAGGATTTATAAGCAGAATGGATAAGATGCAAGAGGCCATTGATGGAATAGAAACCAGAGAACAGGAACGCATCGAAGCTGACATAGAGAGATAAAAGGATCTCCAGGAATGAAACAATATTAAGAGAACTGTGTGACCAATGCAGAAGGAACAATATCCATTTTATAGGGGTAACAGAAGAAGAAGAGAGAGGAAAAGGGATAGAAAGTGACTTTGAAGAAATAATTGCTGAAAACTTCCCCAAACTGGGGGAGGAAATAATCGAACAGATGACAGAAATACACAGAACTCCCAACAGAAAGGACCCAAGGAGGACAACATCAAGAAATATAATAATTAAAATGGCAAAGATCAAGGAAAAGGAAAGAGTTTTAAAGGCAGCTAGAGAGAAAAAGGTCACCTATAAAGGAAAACCTATCAGGCTATCATCAGGTTCTCGACAGACACCTTACAGGACAGAACAGAATGGCATGAAATATTTAATGCAATGAAACAGAATGGCCTTGAACCAAGGATACTGTATCCAGCACGATTATCATTTAAATATGATGGGGGGATTAAACAATTCCCAGACAAGCAAAAGCTGAGGGAATTTGCATCCCACAAACCACCTCTACAGGGCATCTTACAGGGACTGCTCTAGATGGGAGCACTCCTAAAAAGAGCACAGAACAAAACACGCAACATATGAAGAATGGAGGAGGAGGAATAAGAAGGGAAAGAAGAAAAGAATCTCCAGACAGTGTATATAACAGCTCAATAAGTGAGCTAAGTTAGGCAGTAAGATACTAAAGAGGCAAACCTTGAACCTTTGGTAACCACGAATTTAAAGCCTGCAATGGCAGTAAGTACATATCTCTCAATAGTCACCCTAAATGTAAATGGACTGAATGCACCAATCAAAAGACACAGAGTAATAGAATGAATAAAAAAGCAAGACCCATCTATATGCTGCTTACAGGAAACTCACCTCAAACCCAAAGACATGTACAGACTAAAAGTCAAGGGATGGAAAAACATATTTCAGGGAAAGAACAGCGAGAAGAGAGCAGGGGTTACAGTACTAATATCAGACAAAATAGACTTCAAAACAAAGAAAGTAAAAAAAGATAAAGGAGGACATTACATAATGATAAAGGGCTCAGTGCAACAGGAGTATATAAACATTCTAAATATATATGCACCCCACACAGGAGCACCAGCATATGTGAAACAAATACTAACAGAACTAAAGGGGGAAATAGACTGCAATGCAGTCATTTTAGGAGACTTCAACACACCACTCACCCCAAAGGATAGATCCACTGGGCAGAAAATAAATAAGGGCACGGAGGCACTGAACAACACAGTAGAGCAGATGGACCTAATAGACATCTATAGAACTCTACATCCAAAAGCAACAGGATATACATTCTTCTCAAGTGCACATGGAACATTCTCCAGAATAGACCACATACTACCAACAAAAAGAGCCTCAGTAAATTCCAAAATATTGAAATTCTACCAACCAATTTTTCAGACCACAAAGGTATAAAACTAGAAATAAATTCTACAAAGAAAACAAAAGACTGACAAACACATGGAGCATTAACAACATGCTCCTAAATAATCAATGGATCAGCGAACAAATTAAAATAGAAATCAAGGAATATATGGAAACAAATGACAACAACAACACAAAGCCCCAACTTCTGTGGGACGCAGCGAAAGCAGTCTTAAGAGGAAAGTATATAGCGATCCAGGAACAATTGAAGAAGGAAGAACAATCCCAAATGAATAGTCTAGCATCACAATTATCGAAACTGGAGAAAGAAGAACAAATGAGACCTAAGGTCAGCAGAAGGAGGGACATAATAAAGATCAGAGAAGAAATAAACAAAATTGAGAAGAATAAAACAATAGTAAAAATCAGTGAAACCAAGAGCTGGTTCTTTGAGAAAATAAACAAAATAGATAAGCCTCTAGCCAAACTTACTAAGAAAAAAAGAGAATCAACACAAATCAACAGAATCAGAAATGAGAACGGAAAAATCACGACAGACTCCACAGAAATACAAAGAATTATTAAAGACTACTATGAAAACCTATATGCCAACATGCTGGATAACCTACAAGAAATGGACAACTTCCTAGAAAAATACAACCTTCCAAGACTGACCAAGGAAGAAACACAAAAGTTAAACAAACCAATTACGAGCAAAGAAATTGAAACGGTAATCAAGAAACTACCCAAGAACAAAACCCCCGGGCCGGACGGATTTACTCAGAATTTTATCAGACACACAGAGAAGACATAATACCCATTCTCCTTAAAGTTTTCCAAATAATAGAAGAGGAGGGAAAACTCCCAAACTCATTCTATGAAGCTGGCATCACCCTAATACCAAAACCAGGCAAAGTCCCCACCAAAAAAGAAAATTACAGACCAAAATCCCTGATTAATGTAGATACAAAAATACTTAATAAAATATTAGCAAACCTAATTCAAAAGTATATCAAAAGGATCATACACCATGATCAAGTGGGATTCATCCCAGGGATGCAAGGATGGTACAACATTCAAAAATCCATCAATATCATCCACCACATCAACAAAAAGAAAGACAAAAACCACATGATCATCTCCATAGATGCTGAAAAAGCATTTGACAAAATTCAACATCCATTCATGATAAAAACTCTCAGCAAAACCTGAATAGAGGGCAAGTACCTCAACATAATAAAGGCCATATATCATAAACCCACAGCCAACATTATACTGAACAGCGAGAAGCTGAAAGCTTTTCCATTGAGATTGGGAACTAGACAGGGATGTCCACTCTCCCCACTGCTATTTAACGTACTATTGGAGGTCCTAGCCACAGCAATCAGACAAAACAAAGAAATACAAGGAATCCTGATTGGTAAAGAAGAAGTTAAACTGTCACTATTTGCAGATGACATGATATTGTACATAAAAAACCCTAAAGACTCTACCCCAAAACTACTGGAACTGATATCGGAATACAGCAAAGTTGCAGGATGCAAAATTAACACACAGAAATCTGTAGCTTTCCTATTCACTAACAATGAACCAACAGAAAGAGAAATCAGGAAAACAATTCCATTCACAATTGCATCAAAAAGAATAAAATACTTACGAATAAATCTAATCAAAGAAGTGAATGACCTATACTCTGAAAACTACAAGTCACTCTTAAGAGAAATTAAAGGGGACACTAACAGATGGAAACGCATCCCATGCTCGTGGCTAGGAAGAATTAATATCGTCAAAATGGCCATCCTGCCCAAAGCAATATACAGATTTGATGCAATCCCTATCAAATTACGAGCAACATTCTTCAATGAACTGGAACAAATAATTCAAAAATTCATATGGAAACAGCAAAGACCCCGAATAGCCAAAGCAATCCTGAGAAAGAAGAATAAAGTATGGGGGATCTCACTCCCCAATTTCAAGCTCTACTATAAATCCATAGTAATCAAGACAATTTGGTACTGGCACAAGAACAGAGCCACAGACCAGTGGAACAGACTAGAGACTCCAGACATAAACCCAAACATATATGGTCAATTAATATTTGATAAAGGAACCATGGCCAGGACATACAATGGGGAAATGACAGTCTCTTCAACAGGTGGTGCTGGCAAAACTGGACAGCTACATGTAGGAGAATGAAACTGGACCATTGTCTAACCCCATATACAAAAGTAAATTCAAAAATGGATCAAAGACCTGAATGTAAGTCATGAAACCATTAAACTCATTGAAAAAAGCATAGGCAAAAACCTCTTAGACATAAATATGAGTGACCTCTTCTTGAACATATCTCCCCGGGCAAGGAAAACAACAGCAAAAATGAACATGTGTGACTATATTAAGCTGAGAATCTTCTGTACAGTAAAAGACACCATTAATAGAACAAAAAGGAACCCTATAGTATTGGAGAATATATTTGTAAATGACAGATTCGATAAAGGTTTGACGTCCAAAATATATAAAGAGCTCACACGCCTCAACAAACAAAAATCAAA
The DNA here is from genome assembly GCF_030020395.1 of Manis pentadactyla. NCBI lineage: Eukaryota > Metazoa > Chordata > Mammalia > Pholidota > Manidae > Manis > Manis pentadactyla. The sequence goes on from NC_080023.1 coordinate 22,347,975, forward strand.
TAATCCAATTAAAAAAAAGGAACTGAGCGGACAGTTCTCCAAAAAAGAAATACAGATGGCCAACAGACAGATGAAAAGATGCTCCACATCACTAATTATCAGAGAAATGCAAATTGAAACTTCAATGATGTATCACCTCACACCAGTAAGGATGGCTGCCATCCAAAAGACATACAACAACAAATGTTGTCAAGGCTGTGGAGAAAGGGGACTCCTCCTACACTGCTGGTGGGAATGTAAATTAGTTCAACCATTGTGGAAGCAGTATGGGGGTTCATCAAAAAGCTCAAAACAGACTTACTGTTTGACCCAGGATTTCCACTCCTAGGAATTTACCCTAAGAACGCAGCAATCAAGTTTGAGAAAGACAGATGCACCCCTATGTTTATTGCAGCCCAATTAAAATAGCCAAGAATTGGAAACAAACTAAAAGTCCATCAGTAGATGAATGGATAAAGAAGAGGTGGTACATATACACAATGAAATACTACTCAGCCATAAGAAGAGCACAAATCCTACCATTTGCAGCAACATGGATGAAGCTGGAGGGTATTATAGTCAGTGAAATAAGCCAAGCGGAGAAAGAGAAATACCAAATGATCTCACTCATCTGTGGAGTATAAGAACAAAGGAAAAACTGAAGGAACAAAACAGCAGTGGAATCACAGAACCCAAGAATGGACTAACAGGTACCAAAGGGAAAGGAACTGGGGAGGATGGGTGGGTAGGGAGGGATAAGGGGGGTGAAGAAGTATGGGGGTATTAAGACTAGCATGCATGGGGGGGTGGGAGGAAGGGGAGGGCTGTACAACACAGAGAAGACAAGTAGTGATTCTACAACATTTTGCTATGCTGATGGACAGTGACTGTAAAGGGGTTTATAGCAGGGACCTGGTATAGGGGAGAGCATAGTAAACATAATATTCTTCATGTAAGTGTAGATTAAAGATAACAAAAAAGTAAACAAATAAATAAATAAGTAAATAAAAAGAAAGAAAGAAAAGGGGGATTACTCCCTGATAGGATAAAACTAACTGTAAATCAACGATTAATGCATGCTTTAAATATCCTTAATTTTGATCACTTAAAGGGTGTCAAATGATCGGTTATGGAGGTACACTTTTCTGATAATATTCCTTTCTCTTAAAAAAAAGAAAAAGCAGTTCCTGTGTGGTGACCTCCAATGAGTTCTACACAATGGTATAAAGGGCATATCAAAGTGTGGGCAAAGGTTCTGTTTGTGTTTATACAGAGGATGAAAGCCTAATTTGGCTGCCCAGAAATGAACTAAGATACGATATGAAGAAGAACTTCCAACATCAGCACTCTCTGGAAGAGTCTTACCAGAAGATGATCATCAAAAAACCTCAACAAAGATCCAGTTGATGCTGCAGTTGTAGCTGCATTCATCCCACTGGTTCCTGGACTTGCCATTGGAATGAAGAAGGAGATATCTAAGCTGGCCTGTGCATACAGTAAAACAACAAGTTTGACTGGATCTATACTGTCAGAACTTAACCAAGAATTAGGAGAAGTGCAAGTTGTAGTGCTCCAAAATCTTACAACTACATTTCTCTCAGACTGTTCAAGTACAGTTCGACAATATCCACTATATCATAGACAAATTTTCACAAATGCCTAGGGTGCCTAACTGGTTTTCTTGGCTTCACTGGAGATGGCTGGTAATTATAGATCTGCTTTGGTTATGTAACTGTATTCCTATTATGTTAATGTGTGTGTGCAATTTAATTAGTAGTTTGAAACCTATACATGCTTAAGTTACTCTACAAGAAGATATGTCAAAGAAATAATCTTCCCATGTTTTCTTCCGTCTGCTACCTCTATAGCTTTTCTTCTTCCTTCCTAATTACAACACTTAAATAGAATTCATGCCTCATATCGAATTTACCAAGTATCATAATTCCTCCAAGTGGTAAAGATACCTCAAGACAAATGCTGCGCATAGAAGCCACAGGGCATAAATATGCAAAGAAGTAAAAAGCTAACCTTTTTCAAACAATATTGCTTCTCTCTCACTTACCAACTTTACATTTCCCTGTATGGCCCCAGAGGATGACTGGTTAGCCAGAGATGGGTAAGATTCCTCAAGGGAGGAACAACCTAAGACAGGCACAGTCGCAGGGGACCATCAGGTGGGATATTTGGGATCAACAGAGGTGAGGCTTAGAACCTCATCCCCCTGTTTTGAGAGAAATCTTCTGCATCCGTGGATGTTTTATTGCCCTTGTCTAGGTTGGATTAATACATAGTCTACAGGCACACACCTGATAATCTACATTTGCTCTCTTACAACACTAAAGTATGTTTTCTACCTTTATCTTCCCTCTACCTACCACTTCAGCATTTTATTAAAAATAATAATAATAATAATAATAAAGGAGAAATGTGGGATCCACATATGAATCAAGTATAAAAAATCAAACGAATATTCATATTTGACCTGATTGTTTATAGTTCATAATGCGTGATCAAAACTGAAAGTTTCTGTGATGACTGCCCTTTTACTGTTCAACATGTAAGAACTTATTCACTATGTAAGAATTTGTTCATCATGTAATAACTTGTTTGTTATGCTTCAGAAGATTGGAGACTGATGAGAATTAGGCTTGGGGTGGATTAATGATTGTGCATTGAGCATTGACTCTCCTATACAGAATTTTATTGTTGTTAACCATTTGATCAATAAATATGAGAGATGCCCTCTCAAAAAAAACAAAACAAAACAAAACAAAACACAGTTGAGAGCTGATGATGGCCTCTATTAGGGCAAAGATTGTGAGAATGGAAAAAAAAAATATGTAGGCAGAAGCCAGACCTAGTAGGATTTTATAAACCATGACAAGGATCTTCAGTATTGTTCTAAATGTGAAAAAAGTTTCAAAAAGCTATGAACACAAATATGGCATAGTCAATATTAAGGACAGAGAGAAGAAGAAAGGATGGAAGGGAAAGAGACTAGTTAAAAAGCTGTGGCATATGCTCACCTAATTTATGATGCCTGTTTGGTTATTTTGATGGAGGTAGTAAGAAGTGATTGGAGGTGACTTGAGTTTCTCTTGGAATGGATAAAGGGGTGAAGAAAAGAATCAAAGCTGTCTTGGTTTGCAACAATTACGTGAATGTCATTTATGTTATTGAGATGAGGATCATTTTGAAGAAACAGGTAATCAATGGGTGGTTTGGCCATGTTAAGTTACATATGCCTAATGGAGTTGTCATAGAGTTATATATATATGAATCAATCTCAGGAGAAAAGTCTGGGTTTCAGGTCACAGTCGGGAATCATCAGTGTAGAGATGTATTTAATACCATTGGACAAGATCAGACTATTCAGATGTAAAATATAGATAGGAGAAGTTAAAGAAAAAAGCAAAGTTCAACTCTAGGACACCAATATTTAAAGGTCCAGGAAGAAAGGCAAAGCCAGTAAAGACTACTCTACTGTGCTAAAATAGAAAGAAAATTAGAAAAATGCAGCATCCTTAAGCTCTAGTCAATTTAGTGATTCAGAAAGGAGGAGGAATCAACTGTGTCAAATTCTGCAGTGGAAGTTTAAAGTATAATTTGACGATTGGATTTGTCAAGACAGAAGTTGCTTTACATCTTGACCAAAACATTAGCGGGGGTTTGATGTCAATAAAAGCCTAAATAAAGAGGGTTAAAGACAGAGTGTAAGGAAGGAAGTAGAGAATGCAGTCGTCAATAGCTTGGGTCAGTGACCAGAAGATAAGCTATAGTCAATAACTTCAGATGAGTAATTGAAAGAAATTGAACGGATCAAGGGAATTTCCTTTTAATAACAAAAGAATGGAGCATGCCTGATTTCTGACAGAAGTGGAAATTGTAATACAGAGAGGGAGCATATAACTATAAGAGAAAAATCTTCAGATTATAAGTCAAGGAGAAAATGGCGAGCACCATTGGTGGGTTTGACCTTATGTAATTACAAGGACAGTTCATCAATTCAGAAGTCAGAGAGCCAAACTATGTAAGCACAGGTTGAAGCCATTTTCTGTTTTCTCAATGGAGAATCAGGGACACAGGATGATATTGATAGTTTGGGGAAAAAGTAGGAAATGTGAATTTTTCCTATCTGAGAATGAGAGCAAACTGTTTAGGAAACATTGTAAGAGTGCTAAGAGATTCTGAAGACCCAGCTGATACTTGGACTTACGAATATATGTTAAGTGTTTTTGGAAATAGTCATTTTTTTTCATGGGTCCATGAAGTTGAATGATATGCTTGTACTTTCAGATGCATTGGCTTTGTTTCAAACATACAGAAAATATTCATCATTCATTTTAAAGCATGGTTTGACCTGAGGAAAAATATTAATTTTCTTCATAGCTTGACTGTATTTTGGGGATAATGTTACCTGGCTTGCAGGGTAATTGTGAGAATTAAATGATAAAAAACATTTAGCATAGTATCTGGCAATAGTAAGCATAATCCATTGTAAGTTACTTTTATTGGTATGGTTTCTGTTATAAAAGCATCAAAAACCAGATGCCTCTATAGACCAGGTACTTGGGATTCAATGGAAGTGTAATTGTTAGGGATACAACTGGTGTTAATGAACAGAAAACTTGCCTATGATGTTTCGATCAAACGGGGATTTATTTTTCTAATCAACGTGATGACAGTCAAAGGCTGGATCAAGTGCTTAAGGATGACAATCAGAAACCAACACTCATTCGGTCTTTTCTATGGCCATCTTAGCATATGGCTTTTGTTTTCAGAGTTCCAAGATGACTACTATCTAAATAGGCTTTGTGTCAGAGTTCCAAGTGAGAAGATGAGGGAAATATACAGTATTAATGGCTAATTTGTGGGTCCAGTTGAGAGAGAGAGAGAGAGAGAGAGAGAGAGAGAGAGAGAGAGAAAGAGAATGTGTGTGTGTGTGTGTGTGTGTGTGTACTAACCTATTGACTTTCTCTTCCTTTTCTTTGGCTTGAACTTAAGCCTAGAGAGGTACCCTGAATAAAACTGGGTTTCTCTTTTTAAAGAAGCATAGAATGCATATTTGTTAGGCAGCTAATTGCCTATCAGAGTCAAGATGAGTTCTCTTCCTCGGGAAAGCCCATTGCTTAGTGGAGGAAACAAACGTCAACATGCATTCACAAATAGAAATGTGTACAGGGCCAGGCAGAGAGCAAAAATGAGTGCATTGGATTAGATGCAAATTATGGAGCACGCATCATAACCAAAGATGCAAGAATTACCTAGTTCTCATAGATTGGTGCCATGAGATCTGTGGACTTAAAGTGCTTAACTTATTTTGACAGAAGCACATATATGGATTTTTTTGTTAATTCTTCCTTTCTTTTTTTGGGAATTATAAATGGTTACATTTTAATGTATGGACCAAATAAAAAATGTTTATTGTCTGGTTTCCATCCAATCACCACTGACTTGTACATTTTGATATCTTAAATTATGATAGAGGCTTTAACAAGGGTACCTGGAAAGTGATATAGGAGCCTTATCAACAAAGAAACTCATAACAAATAATTTTGTTTTCCATTAACCGTGCACAGAATGTAATGTACCATAGAATCATAAATCTGTAAAGTGGAAGGGACCTAAATAATTATTTAATTCAAATTTTTTTAAAAGTGAAGAAGTTGTGACCAAGAGAAACAAAGTTACTTTTGAGGATATGGAACAAAGCTCTAGAATCCAGATTCCCTATTTCCAAGAACAGGGCTCCTTTTACCTCAGTACAAATCATCATACAAGTCAGACAGAGGAGTGAGTTGAAACTGACAAGGTGATTGATAGAGTCCAGTGGGCTTGTGATGCAGAAATAATAGATAATGTTTTTAAGACTCCTGTCAGTTCACCACAGTGATAATGCCAGAGAAGAAGAGTTTTGAGAGATTGTGAAAATAACTCAGTTGAAGGCTATTTCACAGCCTTTGAGTCAGTAATTAATTCTTCCAACAGGTAGTCATGTTATCCTCTGAAGGTCATGTGGCTGCTCATCTTCTATTAAGATTTTATGAGAAACAAACAAATGATCCCAAATAAGTACACATCAAAGACTTCCTTAATGTAGTTGAGCATTTACTTTGGGTTCTTTTGAGACAATCCTATCTCACTGAATTTGTAGAAAAATACAGTATTGGAGGTCTTTGAACCATTCATTAAAAAAAAATCTCAATTTTTGAAACATTCGTTAAAAAAGGATCTATTGTTAGCATCAGATCAATTTATTTTACTGGGTTTTCTCAAGCAGAGACAGTTGCTATAGGTTTTAGAATTTTTTTTTCAGAATGTTTTAAAATAATTGTTTTCAGGAATCATTTGTAAAAGTATCAATTCAGAATACCTTATTTTCAGAATATTCCAGGTTACTATCATTTGTAATCTGATTAACCAACCCATTAGGCTTCAATGATGAGAAATTTAGCTACATGCCTTCTTTTTAACATGGTGAGTTTTGGCCTTAAACATATTCAGGATGTTTCAGAAGCAAAAATGATGGAGAATGCCTGGCAATTAGTTAAACAGATACTCTTCTGTTTAAGCTAAATAGTTGTTCATCTCCTAACTCCTAACTCAGTTGGAGCCTAGGCTCTTCTCTGTTTTTCAATTTAAGTGTTTATTTTGTTAATCTCTTTCGAACCTTGTTCTTTACATGATACTAATGCTGGTATAATTTGAGAGTCCATTTGATTTTGCCCTCTGTAACTCTCATAATCTGTGCTAGGCACTGCTCCACCTAAACCATCCTAAGCAGATATATATTTAGCTGCATTTTTTTTTAAGCTCTCCAGGGAAGATAACTTCATAAACTCCCTTGGTAACCAATTCTAGTGTTTAATGGAACATGTCCATTCATCTATAATAATATTTGTAATTATACAGCACATTTCTTCTGAGTAGCTGTTGGCACTTCAAAATAGTATTTCAATCCCCAAGACATTTATAGAAGTAGGTGGTAAGCTTCATTATGCTCCTAGAGGGCACAAACAATGTCTTTATACATGTTATATTCAGTGCTCAGGATATTGTGAAGACTTCAGAAATGTTTAATAATCAGAAGAGTTATTTTACAGATGGATGAATTGAGAGAAAGTGAATTTAGTTCCTCTCCTAGTACCAATAATGGGGAAAAAAAATTGAAAATGTCTGACTTAGACACACTGAAGGTTGTAACATTTATTCCACCAGCTTCTGCTTCTATTTTTGATGCTTTGATTAGAAATTAGATACTTCTATGGATCTTAAAAAAGCAAATATTCCTGTGTTGGCAACTTCTACACAAGTCTGATATTATTCAATGAGTTTTATGAGTTTAAATATTCTGGAGACCATGAACTATGAATGAGATAAACTTCATCATTAAAATTTATCATTTAATATCACTTTCTACAGAATCCTGCATCTGATTATTATATATTCCATATTACATAGAATATTATATAGACAAGTCCTCTCTGAGTAGAGATCTGAAACTTCCAAACTTCTGCCAATTAAAATATTTGTGATTTGCATCTTATGTCATTTAGGTCCTGGTAAATCTCCATAATGGTATTAAATAAATGCATTAGAAATTTCCAATATGTCTTGGATCATGAAATAAATTTGCGTTTTAGCAGGGATCTCTTGAGAGCCTAATGTTTTAGCTCAAAGAGTAAAAAGAGAAATTTCAGGAAAAACATCATGGGTCAGTGGGAAGAAATACTTTTGGGAAGATAATTTCCTTAGGGCCACTTGAATTATATGTGTAAATGGCTATCTACTCAATCCTTGAGTAGGAACAATCTTGGGCATCCATATTCATTAATTTGGAAAACCCTTAAGTTTTCATTAGAGATTAAATTTTACTGCATTACCAAGATCAGTAGCCTAGAAGCCTTGTCATGCTCAAAGGAACAGGATGTCTTTGAAAGTTTAAAGTAAATAGTTTATGGGATTTCTTTATGTGATTCCAATCATGTGACTAATAATCCAGCTAATTGGCTAATTTTCTGACACATGGATATTGTGTTTTGAAAAGCAGATATTCTAACCAGATTCTGAAAATAGCTCTGAACCTGAAATGTTCATATTTAACCTGATTTTCCTCAGCTGCTTGAAAATTTAGCTCAAGTCTGACTACATTGTGGGTGAATGAATACATTTGAATGAAATAAAAATAGGGGAGGATAGAGGGAAACAGAAAGACACAGAGACAGAAAAATGGACAGACAGGGAGACAGAGGGAGAGAGGAAGAGAGAGAAAGCACAGTCCAGTGCTGTTTGCAACAGGCCGTTTTTAGAGTGTCCACAGGGATGCAGATGGAACTACTTTTACTGTCTCTCTGGGGAGCATGTGTTGTAAATCTTTTAAGGAGATGCTGTTACTGAATTGAAAATATGATTTCACTCAGACCTATAGCTCAATGCATACTATGAAGTATCAGGGATTCTTATAGAGAAACAGGAAAGAAGAGTTTCATAGGAATATTGTTGAGAGAAAATATCTGTGATCTTTATCCAATTGGCAGCCAGTGAGGGAGGTTGTCCTTGGGACAGTTTACTTTAGAACCTGATGCACTTGGAGTCTGCTAGTGGTAGAAACATTATAAAATGTTAGGAATCATGCTGGAAAAAGATTGGAGAAAATAACAATGCAAGGAATAATTTACAGAAATAATTAAAATTAAAATTTTATATATGTCCCACAGTAAGATTAGTGCTAGCATGAATATATTAATGAAGTACTAATATAAGTAAAAAGACAAAGAAGGCTTTGTTATTATGCTTATTGAGCAATAAGGCTAAGCCTGACATACAAGCAAAGTGTGTCATCCAAACTTCTTGTATGCAATTACTAGATTCCAGAGGGAAAAAGAATGTAGAGTGCAGCATATCAAAATTCATGTTGCAAAAAAGTCCTCTCTTTTTTTCATCCTACTCATAGGTGGGTCATTGAATATTCATTCCACATAAAATATTGTATATATTAGCAAAATATAATCTAAAAAATAAGATAGAGCACATACAGTCTTCAGAAATAAGATCTTTTCTATTTTCCTAATTATATTTCTCCCTTGAACTGTCCAAATTACCTGCACATGTCAGTGACACAGTACTAGTTCCTGTAAGTTGAAGTGGTAGGAGTTGAACTTGTGTGGATATTATTCAAATAATGGGATGCAGGTGTCAATGGAAGCATTCCATCTGAGACAATCTTGGCACTGAGAGGAGAAAGGTGAGCTGTCAACTATGACACTAATGAACTGTTTGGCTGAATAAATAGAATCTATGTGTGCAATGCAAAGCATGTTGTTTTTAATATTATATTCATAATTAGATGTTGCTAATAATATGGGGAAATTATATATATATATTGCCTAAGGCACATCAAATAAATAATGAGCTAATATAAATAAGTTTCAAGTATCAGTGACTTTCATCACAAATCTCATATCTTTTGCTTTCAGTCTTATGACCTTGGCTGGAATATTTAACCCAGTTAAGCTTCAGTTTATTATCTGAAAAATGGAACTAAAACTTCTTACCATAGAGGGTTGTTGTAAAGATGATTCAGATAGTGTTAAAAAAAGTGTATAGCCTTGTTTCTCTAGCATAGTTGGTGTTCTATAAATGGAATTACTTAATAAAACTCTTGGAGAAAATATCTAAAATAGAATACTGCAAATGTTTTTCCTATGCTGTAAACAGTGTGCACTAAAAATACATTTTGTAAGATGAAACTTTTTAGGGACGAATCAGAGTTTGCATATTTGTAACTGGTATTACACAATACTGTATATAATTTTATGGTAGCCATGGTAGATAAAAATCTCATGGCTCCAAAATTCCCTCAAAAATCCTAAAAATGTAAAATCTAGAGTATTTGGGACAGACCTGAAGAATGTCCTAGTAAATATAATGATGGTAATGATAAAGTGAATTATGGCTTTCATGTGTATTTGTTTTATATTTTTGAAGGCCTTTTAAGTACCCAAATATTACCTTTCTTTAATGTATGTGGGCTAGAATACTTTAAAGGCAAGATTTTAAAGAAGGCAGTTGATATAATGAAAAGGCCAAATATAACAGCAGTGACCAAAGGCCTTGTGTCATATATTTTGTTTGTAAAGAACTTAGTGATATTATTAAATTTATTGGTATGCTGATTTTTAATTTTTTCAGTTGGTTTATTGACTAATTCAGTAATTCAGCAAACATATTGGGTAACTTCTTTGTTCAAGGTACTATGATCTAGGTAAATGAGGAAAGTCATGTGAAGGGAAGCACAATGTCACTATAGGAGCATATACAGAAGCATATAGAGAAGAGATATTCTTTTCTCTTATTGAAAGTGCTCTTCTGGTACAATGTGAATATTAAAATTTGGAGCTGATGTATCATGTTACAAAGTTCTGGCTTTATCCCACAGTCCTTTCATTCTGTCTCAAGAGGCTGAAGGTGTTTTCCTTAGGTTTATGTTTTACTTTTAAGGTTTTAGTCTCTATCTTCATCCCTCTGTGGAGGAATTTAGGAATGCTTAGTTTCCTAACATCGTATTCCCTGAGCCATTTGAGGTTCAGGACACCCCCTCTGCATCTCCTATAGCCCACAGAATAGTCCTATAGTCCTGCTACAGCACCTCTGGGTCTGGTACCTCCCCTAGCCAGTAAACTTCTTGAAAGTCATGGCCACGTCTTGTTCTGTATATGCCTCATATTATTAATACCTTGTTTTATTCATCACTAAATTTAGAGTGTCTCTCACAATGAAAAATAACTCACATTCAGTAGTAATAGGAGACATCAAAGTCATTCTTATTGAACTCAAGTCTTCACATTTCTATAGCTACTTCTGGTCTTTCTTTCCTTGGATAAATTTAACTATTTTCAGTAAATCTGCCATTTTGTTTTTATTGTTTTTCTCCACATGATTTTCTAATAGAGGCCATTTCCGAAATCAAAGCTAAAAACCAAACAATAAACAAACAACACTCAAAGCCTAGGTTTGTGAAAGCTTTATATTTGTGTGAGTGGAAAGAGTTGTCAACTGTCTTTTAGAATAGTTGGAAGCTGGTCATTAGACTTTATTCCTTTGTGCTGATGACACCACTGAATTTTCTGGTGCTATTCTCCCTGGTTCCTTTGGCTGATGTTTTTCTTGTGGTAATTGTTGTTTTTGTCATATGGGTGTATTTCCTGGGCACCTGGCTCTTGGGTTTCTTTGCATATGAATATTTGGTTAGGGAAGTCATACCTTTATCTGTAGTTTTTCAATTAATTCCACTGTTTCTGGGCCAGTGTCTTACTACCAGTTTGTATCACAAATGGTGTTTCAGAGGGTCGCACCTCTCCTGGGTTCTACAGATCTCATGAGCTTTCTTCCTTGCCTTAGGCACCTCTGATCTTTATCTTTTATAAACCAGCTTTATTAATCATCAGTATTCTACCCTTTCAGTCTTCAATAAATTTCAATTTCTTGAAATCTCTTAGGCATAGATCCTCCTACACTGTTAGTTCCCTCTGCTCTGAGATTTTTATACATTTTATTATCAGTGACATTGGTTTATTATTATCTTAGTGGGTCTTAGGAGTGATACAAGTCAAAGATGTATTTTGCTCAGTCTTAAATATTATTCGAGAATCGCCACTCCTTCTCAAAATTGTTTAAACGTTTATTCAGTTGGAACATGTGGTGGGGGTGGTCATAGTAAAAATCACAAATATTAGATTGAATATAAAACAAAGAATTTATTAATACTCTGATCATAATTGACAATCTTATTTTGAACTTCCCTCAAAGCCGTTCTGCTGCTGACACCTAGATACCGATAGTCATTGTTCACAGTAGAGATGAAAGTAACTTGCATGGGTAGAGGACAAGTGAAATTATTTCCAAGTTACTTTTTCTGTCTCTCATATTGACTAAATTGTTCACAAATCTTTGTGTTCTTACTTCAGTTTTCTTTTTCAATTTTCCTAACCACATGAGTTCTTTGAAGGCATATTAAAAAGTATGAGCTGTAGATAATGAGATAAAGCCTATGGTCCTGGAAACAACACTATGCCATACATTATTTGTTTCGAGAATTTTAACTGACTTAGACTGTTTTCACGAGATCCAAATTGCTGATCTCAAGATGAAACCAACCTGTGGTTGCAGAGTAAAATTTGCACTTTTACCCCACAGGACTTGGTTGTGTGGCTAACAAAGTGTTTGTTTTTAATTTGCCACTGAAGACACCAATTTATGTTTCATGTAGCTATAAATTATATTCTGTGTGAATCAGATGTAGAAATCTAAGCTACCTATGCATTAGTTCAGATTTATTCCAGTCGTGTTTG